>NC_069505.1:549597195-549602195 GCF_027579735.1 Bombina bombina | reverse complement strand
GGTCTCGTCTCAAAGGTAGCTTCCATGGTGGAGCCGATGACATATTAACCAGATCTGCATACCAAGTCCTGCGTGGCCACGCAGGAGCTATCAAGATCACCGACGCCCTCTCTTGATTGATCCTGGCTACCAGCCTGGGGATGAGAGGAAACGGCGGGAATACATAAGCTAGTTTGAAGGTCCAAGGTGCTACTAGTGCATCTACTAGGAGTCGCCTTGGGATCACTGGATCTGGACCCGTAGCAAGGAACCTTGAAGTTCTGACGAGAGGCCATCAGATCCATGTCTGGAATGCCCCACAGTTGAGTAATTTGGGCAAAGATTTCCGGATGGAGTTCCCACTCCCCCGGATGTAATGTCTGACGACTCAGAAAATCCGCTTCCCAATTTTCCACTCCTGGGATGTGGATTGCAGATAGGTGGCAGGAGTGAGTCTCCGCCCATTGAATGATTTTGGTCACTTCTTCCATCGCCAGGAAACTCCTTGTTCCCCCCTGATGGTTGATGTACGCAACAGTCGTCATGTTGTCTGATTGAAACCGTATGAACTTGGCCTTTGCTAGCTGAGGCCAAGCCTTGAGAGCATTGAATATCGCTCTCAGTTCCAGAATATTTATCGGTAGAAGAGATTCTTCCCGAGACCAAAGACCCTGAGCTTTCAGGGGTCCCCAGACCGCGCCCCAGCCCATCAGACTGGCGTCGGTCGTGACAATGACCCACTCTGGTCTGCGGAAGGTCATCCCTTGTGACAGGTTGTCCAGGGACAGCCACCAACGGAGTGAGTCTCTGGTCCTCTGATTTACTTGTATCTTCGGAGACAAGTCTGTATAGTCCCCATTCCACTGACTGAGCATGCACAGTTGTAATGGTCTTAGATGAATGCGCGCAAAAGGAACTATGTCCATTGCCGCTACCATCAAACCTATTACTTCCATGCACTGCGCTATGGAAGGAAGAGGAACGGAATGAAGTGTTTGACAAGAGTTTAGAAGTTTTGTTTTTCTGGCCTCTGTCAGAAAAATCCTCATTTCTAAGGAGTCTATTATTGTTCCCAAGAAGGGAACCCTTGTCGACGGAGATAGAGAACTCTTTTCCACGTTCACTTTCCATCCGTGAGATCTGAGAAAGGCCAGGACTATGTCCGTGTGAGCCTTTGCTTGAGGAAGGGACGACGCTTGAATCAGAATGTCGTCCAAGTAAGGAACTACTGCAATGCCCCTTGGTCTTAGTACCGCTAGAAGGGACCCTAGTACCTTTGTGAAAATCCTTGGAGCAGTGGCTAATTCGAAAGGAAGCGCCACGAACTGGTAATGCTTGTCCAGGAATGCGAACCTTAGGAACCGATGATGTTCCTTGTGGATAGGAATATGTAGATACGCATCCTTTAAATCCACCGTGGTCATGAATTGACCTTCCTGGATGGAAGGAAGAATTGTTCGAATGGTTTCCATTTTGAACGATGGAACCTTGAGAAACTTGTTTAAGATCTTGAGATCTAAGATTGGTCTGAACGTTCCCTCTTTTTTGGGAACTATGAACAGATTGGAGTAGAACCCCATCCCTTGTTCTCCTAATGGAACAGGATGAATCACTCCCATTTTTAACAGGTCTTCTACACAATGTAAGAATGCCTGTCTCTTTATATGGTCTGAAGACAATTGAGACCTGTGGAACCTCCCCCTTGGGGGAAGCCCCTTGAATTCCAGAAGATAACCTTGGGAGACTATTTCTAGTGCCCAAGGATCCAGAACATCTCTTGCCCAAGCCTGAGCAAAGAGAGAGAGTCTGCCCCCCACCAGATCCGGTCCCGGATCAGGGGCCAACATTTCATGCTGTCTTGGTAGCAGTGGCAGGTTTCTTGGCCTGCTTTCCCTTGTTCCAGCCTTGCATTGGTCTCCAGGCTGGCTTGGCTTGAGAAGTATTACCCTCTTGCTTAGAGGACGTAGCACTTGGGGCTGGTCCGTTTCTATGAAAGGGACGAAAATTAGGTTTATTTTTGGCCTTGAAAGACCTATCCTGAGGAAGGGCGTGGCCCTTACCCCCAGTGATATCAGAGATAATCTCTTTCAAGTCAGGGCCAAACAGCGTTTTCCCCTTGAAAGGAATGTTAAGGAGTTTGTTCTTGGAAGACGCATCCGCTGACCAAGATTTCAACCAAAGCGCTCTGCGCGCCACAATAGCAAACCCAGAATTTTTCGCCGCTAACCTAGCCAATTGCAAAGTGGCGTCTAGGGTGAAAGAATTGGCCAATTTGAGAGCACGGATTCTGTCCATAATCTCCTCATAAGGAGGAGAATCACTATCGATCGCCTTTACTAGCTCATCGAACCAGAAACACGCGGCTGTAGTGACAGGGACAATGCATGAAATTGGTTGTAGAAGGTAACCTTGCTGAACAAACATCTTTTTAAGCAAACCTTCTAATTTTTTTATCCATAGGATCTTTGAAAGCACAACTATCTTCTATGGGTATAGTGGTGCGTTTGTTTAAAGTAGAAACCGCTCCCTCGACCTTGGGGACTGTCTGCCATAAGTCCTTTCTGGGGTCGACCATAGGAAACAATTTTTTAAATATGGGGGGAGGGACGAAAGGTATACCGGGCCTTTCCCATTCTTTATTTACAATGTCCGCCACCCGCTTGGGTATAGGAAAAGCTTCTGGGAGCCCCAGGACCTCTAGGAACTTGTCCATTTTACATAGTTTCTCTGGGATGATCAAATTCTCACAATCATCCAGAGTGGATAATACCTCCTTAAGCAGAGCGCGGAGATGTTCCAACTTAAATTTAAATGTAATCACATCGGGTTCAGCTTGTTGAGAAATTTTCCCTGAATCTGAAATTTCTCCCTCAGACAAAACCTCCCTGGCCCCCTCAGACTGGTGTAGGGGCATTTCAGAACCATTATCATCAGCGTCCCCATGCTCTTCAGTATCTAAAACAGAGCAGTCGCGCTTGCGCTGATAAGTGGGCATTTTGGCTAAAATGTTTTTGATAGAATTATCCATTACAGCCGTTAATTGTTGCATAGTAAGGAGTATTGGCGCGCTAGATGTACTAGGGGCCTCCTGAGTGGGCAAGACTGGTGTAGACGAAGGAGGGAATGATGCAGTACCATGCTTACTCCCCTCACTTGAGGAATCATCTTGGGCATCATTTTCAGTGTCACATAAATCACATCTATTTAAATGAGAAGGAACCTTGGCTTCCCCACATTCAGAACACAGTCTATCTGGTAGTTCAGACATGTTAAACAGGCATAAACTTGATAAAGTACAAAAAACGTTTTAAAATAAAACCGTTACTGTCACTTTAAATTTTAAACTGAACACACTTTATTACTGCAATTGCGAAAAAGTATGAAGGAATTGTTCAAAATTCACCAAAATCTCACCACAGTGTCTTAAAGCCTTAAAAGTATTGCACACCAAATTTGGAAGCTTTAACCCTTAAAATAACGGAACCGGAGCCGTTTTTATCTTTAACCCCTTTACAGTCCCTGACCCAACCAAGCCCAAAGGGGAATACGATACCAAATGACGCCTTCAGAAAGTCTTTTCTATGTATCAGAGCTCCTCACACATGCGACTGCATGTCATGCTTCTCAAAAACAAGTGTGCAATACCGGCGCGAAAATGAGGCTCTGCCTATGATTAGGGAAAGCCCCTAGAGAATAAGGTGTCTAAAACAGTGCCTGCCGATATTATTTTACAAAAATACCCAGATTAAATGATTCCTCAAGGCTAAATATGTGTATATATGAATCGATTTAGCCCAGAAAATGTCTACAGTCTTAATAAGCCCTTGTGAAGCCCTTATTTACTGTCTGAATAAAAATGGCTTACCGGATCCCATAGGGAAAATGACAGCTTCCAGCATTACATCGTCTTGTTAGAATGTGTCATACCTCAAGCAGCAAAAGACTGCTCACTGTTCCCCCAACTGAAGTTAATTCCTCTCAACAGTCCTGTGTGGAACAGCCATGGATTTTAGTAACGGTTGCTAAAATCATTTTCCTCTTACAAACAGAAATCTTCATCTCTTTTCTGTTTCAGAGTAAATAGTACATACCAGCACTATTTTAAAATAACAAACTCTTGATTGAATAAAAAAAACTACAGTTAAACACTAAAAAACTCTAAGCCATCTCCGTGGAGATGTTGCCTGTACAACGGCAAAGAGAATGATTGGGGTAGGCGGAGCCTAGGAGGGATCATGTGACCAGCTTTGCTGGGCTCTTTGCCATTTCCTGTTGGGGAAGAGAATATCCCACAAGTAAGGATGACGCCGTGGACCGGACACACCTATGTTGGAGAAACACTGATTTAGAGGTTTAAAGGTTATAAAGTATGTTTGTTGTGCAAATGTTTGTTGTGCAAAGCTGGGGAACGGGTAGCAAAGGTGTCATCTATCTTTTTAAACAACAATCTAAGCCTCTGCAGACTGCCCCCTTATTTCAGTTATTTTGACAGACTTGCACTTTAGCCAATCAGTGCTGACTCCTAAATACATTCACGGGGAATTAGCATATGAGCCTACATAGGTTTAGCTTTCAACAAAGAATATCAAGAGAACAAAGCAAATTTGATGATAAAAGGCAATTGAATAGTTGTTTAAAATTGCATGACCTATCTGAATCAGGAAAGTTTAATTTTGTCTAGACTGTCCCTTTAAAAAGATATGCACAATCATTTAAAAGCGACTCTTAATTCCAAATTACACTTTCATGATTTTTGATAAACCATACAAGTTTTACATCAACTTTCCAATTTACTTATATTATCAAAACATGCACAAATCGTTTTATCTGAGGTACCAGCTTCTACTGATCATGTGCAAGAGTGCATAGTATACAGGTATACGTGTTTTATGACTGGTTGATAGCTGTCACATGATACAGGTGAAGGGAAATGGAAATTTGCCAGAAATAAAAATATTCTGCTCGTTGCTACTACATTGTCTTTTTATTGTGTATTTGTCAAATATGGGATTCCCCCGAGG
>NC_069505.1:548269695-548284695 GCF_027579735.1 Bombina bombina | reverse complement strand
CACCGCTGACTTAAGCAGCGCTGGTATTGGAGTGTGGTAATGAGCAAAATTTTGCTCAACGCTCACTTCTTGTCTTTTAACGACGGGTTTCTGAAAACTCGTAATACCAGCGCTGTAGGTAAGTGAGCAGTGAGGGAAAACTGCTCGTTAGCACCGCACAGCCTCTAACGCAAAACTCGTAATCTAGGCCATTGTTTTGTTAAAATACATTTTCCTTGCTCTGCTATAGGGCTGAACAGGGGGTTCCATGGCGTAAAAAAAAAAGTGATCTTCTAAGCCAAACGTTTTCTGTAAACATTTTTCCCTTGCAGATATCCCTTTTTTATTTTGCAAACTAAAAATTGGGGAGATTGTGTCAAAGTACACAAACTACTTATTATCGTAAAAAAATATATACATATGAAAATAGAGGCATTAAATTATACTATACACTGAAAACAGGGTATTTTGATTTATATTGGCTACAATATTATTATTATTCTTTGTGTATAAAGTGCCAACAGATTACGAAGCGCTGCCCATGGGTACAAAGATAAAAGTACAACGGAACGGGGAAGCAATACAATATAAGGCAACATTTTACAGACAAATACAGGGGGAATTGAGGGCCCTATTCCAGTGGGAACTTACAATCTAGATGGGTAGGAGGATGGAAAACAGGAGGTGGGGACTGCAAAGCTGAGAATGATGTTAGTGAGGAGTTAGATTAGGACAACTGTTAGGTAAGTGAAATTCATTTGTTACTGAGTCGAGTGATAAGCTTTCCTGAACAAAAAGGTATTTAGGGAGTGTTTAAAGGAGGACAGGTTAGGGGAAAGTTTGACAGCTCGAAGAAGTGTGTTCCAGAGGGTGGGTGCCGCACAAGAGAAGTCCTGTAATCTAGCATGGGAGGAGGTGATGGTAGAGGATGCAAGGAGCAGGTCATTGTTGGATCTTAAGGGATGGGCTGGAGTATATTTGTTGATGAGTGAGGACAGGTAGGGTGGGGCAGCATTGGTGAGGGCTTTGTAGGTCAGGGTGAGAATTTTGAATTTAACTCTGCTGTGAATGGGGAGCCAGTGAAGTGACTCACAAAGAGGTGCAGCAGATACAGAGCTTCGGGAGAGGTTGATTAGCCTGGCAGAGGCATTTAGGATGGATTGAAGGGGGGAGAGGCGGGAGAGAGGGAGGGCAGTTAGTAGGTTATTACAGTAGTCAAGTCGGGAAAATACCAGGAAGTGGATTAGCTGTTTAGTAGTTTCAGCGCTCAGAAACGGATGAATTTTGGAGATATTGCATAGGTGGTTGCGGCAGGATAAAGAGAGCAATTGGATGTGGGGAATGAAGGACAGATTTGAGTCAAGTGTGATGCCAAGGCAGCGGACTTGGGGTGATAGTGGTACTGCCAACATGATAGAAAAATTAGAAACTGGAGTAGAGTTAGAGTGGAGATAACAATTAGTTCGGTCTTGGACATGTTTATTTTTAGGTGGTGAGAGGCCATCCTGGAGGAAATTCTAAATAAGCAGTTGCTGATGTGAGAATTGACAGAGGGAGAGAGTGCAGGGATGAAAAGGTAGATCTGGGTATAATCAGCATTAGGTGATAGTTGAAGCCATGGCTGTTGATACGTTTAGCTAGTGAAGAAGTGTAAACAGAGAAGAGTAGAGGACCCAGGACAGAGCCTTGAGGTACTACAACAGACATAGGCAATAGAGAGGAGGAGTCACAAGCAAAAGAGATGGAGAAGAATCTGTTAGAGAGATACAAGTAAATCCAGGAGAGGGCAGTGTCACAGAGCCCAAGAGAGCTGAGAGTCCCTAGGAGGAGGGGATGGTCAACAGTGTCAAAGGCAGCAGGGAATAGAAAGGGATAGGTTGAAAATGTGAGTAAGAGCTGGAGTGAGGGTGGGAGGTTGCAGGCTTGTGTTGGGATGTTACTTTGAATGGTAAGTGTTTTATTTAAAAAGTAGTCAGCCAGGTCTTGAGCACTGAATGCGGATACAGGGGGTGGTGCAGGTGGGTAGAGGAGGAGAGAGTTGAAAATGGAGAAGAGTCTTTTAGGGTTTGAGGAGTGAGTGGATATAAGAGAAGTTTGCTTAGCTAAGTGAAGGGCAGAGGTGTAAGAATAAAGAATGAACTTATAGTGGATGAAATCAGGTTCAGAGCGGGATTTCCTCCAGGCACGTTCAGCAGTGTGGGATCATTTTTGTAGGTGGCATGTTTGCTGAGAGTGCCAAGGCTGGAGCTGACGATGTGGGGCTTTGCCTAGTTGGGGAGGAGCAAGAGTGTCAAGTGCAGAGAGGAGAGTATTGTTATAGTGGGTTGTAGCAAGGTTGGGGCAGGATATTGTGGAAGTGTGGGGGAGGCGTTTTTTAATAAGGTTGGAAAGTTGGAGAGGATCCACAGTGTGCAGATTTCTACAGGTGCAGGGGCAAGGGGGAGAAGTAGATTTAGCCTGTATATTAAGATTAAAGGTGAGCAGATGGTGGTCAAAGATGGGAAATGGGTGACAGGCAACATCAGAGAGAGAGAGCAGAGATAGGAGAATACCAGATCAATAGAGGGTCCATCGAGGTGAGTAGGGAATAGGGTGGATTGTGAGAGGCCGAAAGAGTTAGAGTGAGAAAAGTTTAGAGGCAGATGGGTTATCAATGGGGATGTTGAAGTCCCCCCGAATTAGAGTAGGTGTATTTGTAGAGAGAAAGGAAGACAGGCAGCAAAGTTGTTAAGGAATTGGGAGGTTGGTCCAGAGGGATGACAGATAGCTACCACTCAGAGAGGGGTGAGAGAACAGGCGAATGCAGTGGACTTCAGAGGAAGAAAATGAGAGAGATGGAAATGGAGATAGGTACTGATAGGAGCAGGAGGGGGAGAGTAAGATCTCAAAACCACCAACATGTCTCTCACCTGGCCTAGGTGTGTGGCTAAATTGGAGACCACCGTGTGTGAGAACAGCAATGGAAGCAGTGTCAGAGGAAGATAGCCAGTTTTCAGTAATTGCTAAAAGGTTGAAAGCGTTGGAAAGTATTTAACAGTATTTAATTTGCAGGAGAAGCTCCTTTTTAAAATAACATTCCATAAGTGTCAAGGAGGTTTTTCACATGTGATTTGGCGAATGTTAGATAATCGAACCCTTGGAGAGTATCGAGATAATGTCTAAAAAAAAAAAAGGAATCATTATGGGTTACATTACAAGTTACATTACAAGTGGCGTGCTATTAAAAGCGAGGGTCACGATACAGTAAATGTGTTCGCTCGAGTGCTAACAAAATTAGCACGCGTCGGGTTTCAGTGAGTGAAGACCAAGAGTAAAGTGTAGAAAAAAAAAGTGTAAAAAAAATGTGCACAAAACACAGCATAAATACATTAAAATAAAGTGTTACACTCATATATACACTATCTGATAAAAAAAATATTTACATTATCATTAGCAATTATTTGTAGAGCGTCAACAGATTGTGCAGTGCTACTTTATAAATATTAACCAAACATTTTTTATAAAAGTTATATGGTATATGACAAGGTATTTAAATGCAAATTGCAATATATACAGTATATATATATATATATATATATATATATACTGTAGATGTCATCAATGATTGAAAACATATATAAGTAAGCAAGAGAGAGATAAAAAGAGAAAGACTGTTTTAACTTTGGATGATATCTGCTGCTGGGCATTAATAATTAATAAACTTAATACATTGTATAACTCGTTCTGCCGCTTTGTGCTACAATGTAACTACAGGACCCACAATTGTGACATGCTAAAAGAACTAAACTGGCTGTCGCTGGAATCCAGATGCACCCTCCATCTTTCCTGCCTAGTGTTTAAAAGCTTTTCTGGGAAGCTCCCACCCTACCTGAGCAGAATGCTCTCCCCTGCTATTCCCACCTCCTATAACCTCCGATCCAGTACCAGCACATTATTTAGCGTGCCTCAATACAAAAAGAAAGCAGCTCGATCCTCCTTTTCCTACAGAGCGCCACAGTTATGGAATGACCTCCCGCACACTTTCAAACCTTCCCCATGCCTAATATCCTTTAAGAGATCCCTCTCTACATATCTCAAAACAGAATGCACCTGTCATGGTTGATTATATATTTCCTACCTGTTATATGTAAAAAAATTTGTGCATATAACGTGTATTATTATTGTTTTGTATTTTATTGTAACCATTGTATCAATGCAATGTTTTGTGTACCCAGGACATACTTGAAAACGAGAGAAATCTCAATGTATCTTTCCTGGTAAAATATTTTATAAATAAATATATATATATATATATATATATATATATAAACACACACACACACACGGCCACTTTATTAGGTACACCTGTTCAATTGCTTGGTAACACAAATTGCTAATCAGTCAATCACATGGCAGCAACTCAATGCATTTAGGGATCTAGACGTGGCGAAGACGACTTGCTGCAGTTCAACCCGAGCATCAGAATGGGGAAGAAATGGGATTTAAGTAACTTTGAACGTGGCATGGTTGTTGGTGCCAGGCGGGCTGGTCAGTGTATTTAAAAAACTGCGGATTTACTGGGATTTTCACGCACAACCATGCCTTCTTGATGTCAGATGTGAGAGGAGAATGGGCAGACTGGTTTGAGATGATAGAAAGGCAACAGTAACTCAAATAACCACTCGTTACAACCAAGGTATGCAGAATACCATAAATACAAAAAGAAAAAGTCAATGGGATATCAAGTGAATAACCCTGGCGTATTGTAAACACCTTTACAGGATTGACAGCTTTTCCCCTTTTTCGCTGGCAAACAAATAAATAAACCAACCAACATGGACAGCAGTACGTAGATAATATTCTTGCTCACCACTACTGCAGTAGATCCCCTTTTTCGCTGGACAAGCTGATGGCGGACTGGGGCCTATATGCCTTTCCAGGCGATGACCTCCATGGAGCTAGTGAAAAACTCTTCTATCCACTTGCAGCGTTTCAGCGTAACAATCGGCATTCGACCAATGACGTCATCCGGTGACGCAGGGAATCACAGGTCCACAATGTAGCCAATGGGGTACTTGCCGGCTAAACCAAGCTCAACGGACTGGATCACTGGCAAAAGGATAAAGGCAGCAAAGAAGAAGTCGATCCGTCCGGATATAAAAGTATATAACTTTATTAAGTAAAACTGGAAACAAGGAGAGTCCATAACAAAGCTAGATGGAGGTGCTGTGAACAGAAACAGCTTACGGGTTTCGGCAACGAGCCATAATCATAGCTTGAATACAATCTATGAACGCGCAACACGTCGAACCTTGAAGCAGATGGGCTACAGCAGCAGAAGACCACACCGGGTGCCACTAAGGTCAGCTAAGAACAGGAAACTGAGGCTACAATTCACACAGGCGCAGGTTTTTTCTTGTTTAATGCTCCAAAAATGCCTAGGAATGACAGGACTTTATTTCTATGTGTAGATCAACACCACATAATTGATGCAGTATACTTACTCTGAAAAAGTTCAGAGTCCGGCTCCCTCTTGTAAGAATGTGTAATATGTTGAGAAAAGGACTTCTCGAATCCAGTGTGACTGTAAATACAGAAAACGTACTCAAGATGTGGTATGATACTGGTATAAAATGTGCAGTATACTTACTCCGATAAAATCGGAATCCGGCTCCTTATGCAATGCTCCTGCTGATGTAATTAGAGAAATCCAAAGGACAGCAAGCAAAAGTTCGTTTATAGAATAAACATTTATTTTAAAACATGTCACTATGGACAAAAAGATAAAAGCTCAGATAAAAAAGCTCTACGCGTTTCAACGATATTTCGTCTTACTCAAGAGCAATAAAATTGTGAGGTGCACCTCAAACTGGGTTCTTGAACATGACAATGAGTTCACTGTACTTCAATGGCCTCCACTTTCACCGATCTCAATCCAAAAGAGCACCTTCGGGATGTGGTGGAAAGGGAGATTTGCATCATGGATGTGCAGCCTACAAATCTATAGCAACTGGGTGATGCTATCATGTCAATATGGACCAAAATCTCTGAGGAATGTTTCCAACACCTTGTTAAATCTTTGCCACAGCAAAAAGGGGGTCCAACATGGTACTAGCAACGTGTACCTAATAAAGTGGCCGGTAACTGTGTGTGTATATATATATATATATATATATATATATATATATATATATATATATATAAATATACATACATACATACATACACACACACACTTCTGAGCCATTTCCCCTCATATACCTAAATACCTTAAGACATGAAAAATAATTTTCATTCAATTTTAAAATTTTGTAAAGTGTTATACTATATACTCACAGTAAATATTTTACATTCCAATGTTGTTCACATAGTAAAAAATATTTTTAAATATATATTCCTTTTTGTATCTGTATATAGCTATACCTGTATATATTCATATAGTTTTTATATATATATATATATATATATATATAAAAAATAATCATATATATATATATATATATATATATATATATAGGAACATATATTCAAAAATAAAAGGACATTGGATTGTAAAATATTCATAACTATTTTAGGTTTAGAGTTGTAGGTCTAACGCAGTGTCGGGTTAGCCTGCAAGTGAAAAGTGTTAGGATTCTTTTTTAACGGTAAACTCTATTAAAGTCTATGGGGAGAAATTAGCGCAGTCACGATAATCGAAGTCCAGAAGTTAGCACACATCGGGTTTTGCTCACATGTAAACATTTTGCTTCCAATTTGTAATACATGTTGTAAGCCGCTCATGTCAAAAGTTTACCTCCAACGGTGTTTGCACGTGAATGAAAGAACTAAACAGTACGCCACTTGTAGTCTAGCCCTATATTTTGAATTTAAACATTTGTTTTATAAAAAAAAACTTTTGAATAGTAGAGTGAGTATCAAGAGTTATATTTATTCTATGATTTGAATGAAAAATCGCTTATTTAATTTTTTTGTATTTTAAAGAAGTGAAATTTTAAGCTCTGAGAATAAGGCATTTGGTATCAAAGGTCAAAAACGTATCAGTACTGACTATAAAGCATTGAGAAATTGTGGTACTGCCCATTTCTAAAGTAATCTGATATATTATTGCTCTATATTCTGCAATGTTAACTTAGGGGGCCCAACACTTCCCATGAGCTCCACAGGGGCAGAGGCAAGGTTAGGGATGCTGGTGGTTGGAGTATCAGTTCACAAGTGTTCCTTTGGCAGAGCTTGGCATCTCATGGGCAGAGATGGGCTGCTCATGGGCGTGGCTAGGCAATAAGGGGAGTGGCTAGGTGGAAAAATAAAGTATGTGAGGACACTTTTCAACTTTTATTTCACTCAACAAGCACTATAGTAATGCATACTTAAACATTTAGGGTTATTTTGCACCCAATAGAACCTTATGACAATGACTTATAAAAATTGTTAATACATATGTGAAGGGGTTCATATTCTTTAGTTGTATAAAAGAAAACATTTTAAAATTGGCCTACAAATTTACAGTTACATTTTGAAATATGCCCACTACAAAAAAATTGCGAAAATAAAAATATACCTTTTACTGTCTGTACAAAAAGTAAACATATTTAAAAATGTATTGGGTCAATAAATCTTTACAACAAATAGTGTGTGACTTATATAAGAAAAAAGATGTTGGAAAAAAATGACGTAATCTAACCAAATAATGTTTTTTTTTATGTCCTATTTAGACCTCTTCTGTTTTCAAGTGAATGCCACTAATGTTACTGGATCAGCTCCAGAAGTCAATGGTATGAATTGTATGGCAATGAATGTCCCCAGATATTGTGCATACTATAGAGAATTATAACCCTTTCCGCATATTTATAACGCCTGCTGAATGGCTGAACACCAAAGCAAAACAGCGACAGAGGCTAGCTGGCACTCACTCACATACAAGAAGCTCTAAAAACTAAAAACATCAAATGGAGGATTAGGTGACACTATTGGTCGGGATATGACAAGCCCAAACATTTCTACATGGCCCCTCCAGTACTTGAGTTTCTGGGGCCAATTTATCAATTGCCGAACGGCCCCTGATGCCCCTGTTTCCGCACGAGCCTTCAGGCTCCCCGGAAACAGCAGTTATGAAGCAGCGGTCTTAAGACCGCTGTTTCATAACTGGTCCGCGCCTCTGAGGCTGCGGACATCAATCTGCCCGATCCTCTACGATCGGGCTGATTGACACCCCCTGCTAGCAAATCTGCAGAGGGCGGCATTGCACAAGCAGTTCACTAGAACTGCTTGTGCAATGTTAAATGCCGACAGTGTATGCTTTCGACATTCAGTGATGTCTGGCGAACATGATACGCTACAGCGTATTATGTCCGCCAGACAATAATTTGGCCCCTCTAACTCCAGCTTTCCATGCTGATTATCTGCACCTAGCTAGGAGTGGTTTCCCTAGAAATATATATATAATATAAGACAAAGGATTACACTCTACAACTGGACTGGGTACACATTCCCTTTCCCTAGATACATTCTCACAGTAAACTAGGTGCATATTCCACAACATGGAGAGCACTCTCACATTATAAAGCGGTACAAATTTACTGACACAGGCAGCTACTCCCAGAACAGACTGGGAGCTATTGGTGGGAATATCATTAAAGTTGTGCATAATTTCCTGAAATTTATATGGGACATACAAAAATAATTCTATCATGATTTGGATAGATAATTTTAAAAAAATGTTTACAATTTACCAATTTACTTCTCTTATCAAATTTGCTTTGTTCTCTTGTTGTTCTTTGTTAAAGTGATATCTAGAGTGCACATATAGTTCCACAGACCCGTTAACACTCCTGAATTTAACTTCCTGCTGTTTAACAAGAAAACAAAGAAAAAAATGATAATAGAAGTAAATTGGAAAGTTGCTTAAAAATTGCACGTTCTATCTAAATCAAGTAAGAACATTTTTGGGTTTTATGTCCCTTTAAGGAATTGTGGACTGCAAGTCAAAATTAAACATATTCTGACATCTGATTCTTTGTTCTTTTTCTTTATTAAATCTCGTCTATAGGTAAGTTCAACTCTATGCTAAGCCTCCGTTATTTATCCGTTACTGTAACCCTCTATTTTCGGATAACTAAATCTTGCCAGTTCATCATGTTTGTCTTTGCCTATATTTCTCTACTCTAAGTGCCACATACGGAAAATCTAACTGTGCTTTATTCTTAAAAAATCCTGCCATTCTTTAAATTATTCTCTTTAATTTTTTAATAACTCTTCCGTGATTTGTAAGGTTTCCAGTTCTTATTTTGTCCAACTGTCTGGAGATTGCCCTGTTACACATGTTCATTTCTACATTTTTAGCCCTTAACGACCGCGACATACCATGTACGTCGCTGGTTGTTAAGAGTTTCCCTGTTAATAATAGTGTGGGTCATATCGCAAGGGGTGGGACCGCACTATTATACCCTCCCTCCACTGTTCTGGTCACCAGAAATAGCATGGTCATGCCCCTGGTGGCTATACCTCTCTATTGGTAATGCAAACCCCATTAAAAGACCAGCAACTTACAGGGTACGACGCTGGTCCTGAAGGGGTTAAAACAACCGTTCTTGAACAATATTTTCCTTAAATAAAAATGAACATCGTTCATCATTTTCTATTTGTTAATTTTGACTGCAGGACAAAAAGGTAATTAATTTGCTAAAGGAATGATATCATCACAAGTCACGTTTTTGTAATAAATGACTCTCATTGTGTAATCCTCACTCCGTATAATGGACTTGCATGTTGTTTGTAAGGTTTCCGGCCTCTTCTAATCTGATCAATCTTTGCTCTTGGATCTTTTTCGTGGTTTGCATCTCTTACCTCTTCTAGTGGAGCCCGAGGAAGGGGCGGGAGTCCCAAAAAAATTGCTGTTATTATACTACTGCCATATACTAAATACATTGAAAATATAGGGGCCGATTTATCAACTGTCAGGCAGACATGATTCACTGTGGCGAATCATGTCCGCCCGACATCACAAAATGCAGACAGCATTGTAAAATGCTTGTGCAATGCCGCCCCCTGCACATTTGCAGACAATCTGTCGCTAGCAGGGGTTGTCAATCATCCCGATCGTATCCGATCGGGGTGATTACCGTCCGCCGCCTCAGAGGTGGAGGACGAGTTATGGAGCAGCGGTCTTAAGACCGCTGCTTTTTAACTCCTGATTCCGGTGAGCCTTCTGGCGAGCGCACAATTGGCTGCATCCACTAGTTAGTAAATTGGCCCCATAGCATTGAATTTGGTGTGCCTTCCCGTGAATTTGTCTCTTATAGTGGATATAGTTCTTCTAAAATATGTTTCCTTTTTCTTCAATCATACAAAACAGTTTCCGTAGAGGTACTGTAGATGCTATTAGCTCTATCTTTGAATCTTGTAAATCCTCATCCTCAGTATCCGACATATCACTTTGGATTAAGCTTCACATTTATCCATTTCTTTTTAGATGAATATATTATTCTGTTCTTTTATGTTTCTCAAACTGTTCATATTCAGCTACATGATGTTTATTTTAAGTACTTTTCCATTGACGGACCGCAACTCTATTGGTGAATACAGAATGCCAGCAGATGGCGATATAGAGTTTTGGTCCTTTAATGGAAAATTACCATTATTTTCAGAAGCATAACTTCCCTCTCCGGTGCTTGATTCTCTCTCCCTGCATTGTTATTGCTGCTCTTACGCTTGTGACACTTAGCGGGCTGGTCCTCTAGCATCCACCCCAAGTGAATCTTTGGGAATGATGTTTACAAGTGGGGATTCACCACCCTTGACCCCCCCCCCCCCAAGCAGAGGCAAAACAGATAGAGGAGATGAGTGAATTTCTTCACCCATGGGTGCTTTTCCATTAATGGACCAAAACTCTATAGCGCCATCTGCCGGCATTCTGTACTCAAAACAGAGTGGCGGTCCATTAATGGAAAAGTACAGAATTTTCAATCATTTCACTGACTATTTTGTGAGTGTTTCTTCCCACTTATTTAGGTTGGGATCTCTGAATTCAAAAGCTGAGAATAGGCGAAGTTGAAGACTCTTAGATCTTTTTTGGAAGTGTCACATTTAAAGTGAATGTAAATTTTGATGCTAAAGTGCCCAGTTTTTCAAACTTCGATTAAAAACAGGGGCACTTTAATTCATCAAAATTTACATTTCACTCCTGTTGTGAAAAAAAACACCTTTTAAACTTCACAGCAGCTCCAGCTTCCTGGGTCTAAAATGAGGCATCCAGCTTCCTCCAATCACAGCGTTGAATCAGACACTGATTTCCCTGGGGGGGGGGAGCTGTGATTGGAGGATGACCTATCAATCATTTCTGACATCAGAAATGGCTTGTGAGACCGGAGGTAAGTTTTTTGTCCCAACAGGAGTGAAATGTAAATTTTGATGAATTAAAGTGCCGCTGTTTTTAATCAAAGTTTTAAAAACCGGGCACTTTAGAATCAAAATTTACGTTCACTTTAATCATATTATAAATATTTTAAACTATGAACTAAGGTTATAATTTTAACACACCTGCATACTGAAAAGGAACACAGCGTGCTATATGTGTATCATTTCAGTTAGTTTCTGTACTGACAAGTATTTGAATCCATCCATCTATCGGTCTGCCTATCTATCTAATTTAAAAGGGAACATTCAGTCAGTTTCATTACTGATAAGGTATAACGTAATTGAGCAGATATAATCTATCTCCAGTCTAATTGTCTGTGTTTCCATTTGTCTGCCTGTGGTTCTGTTTGTCTATCTGCACCTTTCTTCCTATAGCTGCCTGCCTAGCTTTTTCTACCAATATTATGAGAGTATGTATTTATATTTCTGCATTGTTTTTCCAGATATTTGTGACATTCAGTATGCCAGATTATCTCAATATTATACGGCAGTCTGCAATGAAACTGGTTGCACATGCGTCTCCAATTGCACCAAGGGAAAAGAGTACAGCATAGACTGTAACTACGGCACCTGCTATGTGCAAGAACTTGGGCCCATATGTGTGTAAGTAGTTATAAGAGATTTAAAGTAATACTACATACAGATGAAGTGTATAATTGGCAAATACATAATAAAAAGACAAGGCAATAGCTCATTGAAAATAACTAGAAAACATTCTACTGCTCATTTCAAATTCAAAGTGAATCCAATTTTCCGTCCCACTTATAGCACGTGACAGCCATCAGCCAATCGCAAAAGGAAGATACATATATACTGTGTACTGTGCACAAGCTGTACAAAGCGTGCAAATAAAAACAGAATGTGAATGTTTTGTCAATAGAATATTGGAAAGTTATGTTTAAATTGCATGCATTATCTGAATCATGAAAAGTTAGTTTTCATTTTAGTTGCCCTTTAACTCTTGAAAAAAAACTATTTTGCAACATCACTCTTCCCACTCACACTCTCCAGAATCTCCATCATTTTTTTTTTTAGAAATGTTTCTGCTTTTTCAAAGTATCAGGCATAAAACACTTAAAGGGACATTCCAGTCAAAATTTAAATGCACATAGATGAATTACATCTTTGAATAGAAACATATTTGCAACATACATGTATTAGCAAAATTGCTTCTAGTAAAAGTGTTTTAGTGTTAACATTTTTCTCTGCACGTGCATTTGAAGCATAGCTAGATATTCTCAGTGCACCCGCATTTTAAATACTGCAGTTGCTCAGAGCACCAGTGGGGCTTGTGTCATTTCAGCAATTTACAAATGGAGTCATTACCAGATGTAACAAGCACTTTAGGCTCTCTGTGCAAGTGTTGTATTTAAATATACTCTTTTGAAATAGCTATAGGTTTTATTAGAAGCAGTTTTGCTAATACATGTATATTACACAAATGCTTCTGTTCAATACTGAAATGCATCCATGTGGATTCCAATTTTGTCTGGAATGTCCCTTTAATTACTGCACAGACAACGGCAGCATGATGCCTCTTACATTATAGCAGGAAAGCGTTATATTGTCAGTGTATAAACAATTGGTATATTCAGCACAGTCTTACACCAAGTGAGAGTTGCACCTGGTAAAAATTAAAGGGGGGCGGAGTTTGTTGTAACAAAACAATAATCACACGAAGGTGGGTGGGCTAATAGTTCTTCTGATAATTAGGAAACTCATTTGTATAAGGGTAGTTGGAAAGATAGTTTGAAGGTCACCTGTGTATAAAAATGGCATAGAAACCATGAGGAATCTATGTGCAGCCACCAATTAGCAGCTACTGAGCCTATTTATATATGCTTTTCAACAAAGGATATCAAGATATTGAAGCAAACTAAATAATAGAATTCAATTGGAAAGTTTAAAATTGTGTGTTCTTTCTAAATCACAAAAGAAAAAAATTTGGATTAATGTCCCGAGTGCCAACGACGGCTCTGAGCCGTCGCAGAGTTTCCCACTCTGGTGCCAACGACGGCTCAGAGCCGTCACTAGCACTCTCCCACCTTGAGGGAGATCTGGGGGCTCTCACCCGCTCCTACCCCGGCAATCGAGCCTGCATAGGGACAGGCAACGCTGGGGCTTCACGTTTTGCACGGTGACGTCACCGCGCAACCTAACAATTTACAATACAAAGTATAGGGAAAGGGGGCATGCTGCTTAGAAGCCTGTATCTCAGACATCTAAGCCGCTACAGACCCCCAAGACCCACCGTTGAAAAGGTAATTGCCTAACCTTTCCAACAGTGTAAGTCTTAGGGGTCTGAAAAAAATAAATACAAAAGTTAAAAAAAATATTAATTAAATCAGCTTAGCACCCAAGTGGGAAAGTGCTTAGCACTCAAAGGGTTAATAAAGAAAACGATGAGTTATTGCTAACAAGTATTTTCTTTCCACAGATGCCCCAACACGAATATGTTCTGGTATACGGGGAACATGTGTGATGGTAGAATAAGCAGACCTGGGGTAATCGGAGGAGTAACTGCTGCAGCTGCTGTAATCCTAATTGCTTTCATTACATTTATTATTTTAAGAAAACGACGCCACACTAAAAAGTTTGTGTAAGTGTTTTTCCTGAAAATATAAAAGAGGTCATACCACAAAAAACTGAAATAATTATGAATGTATATAGGATTTGTTCCCATATCTTTTTTAGACAATAAATACTGTAATAACATAAAGAGGTTAATCACAATTTATTGTTTGATCATCTTCAGCGTCAGTGCCGATGAGCTATACTTAAAGGGACAGTCTACCCCAGAATTGTTATTTAAATAGATAATCCCTTTATTACCCATTCCCCAGTTTTGCATAACCAACACAGTTATATTAATACACTTTTTACCTCTGTTATTACCTTGTATCTAAGCCTCTGCAGACTGCCCCCTTATTTCTGTTCTTTGTGTATTTTAGCCAATCAGTGTTGACTCCTAGTTAACCCCACGGGCGTGAGCACAATGTTATCTATATGGCACACATGAACTAACGCCCTCTAGCCGTGGAAAATGTGAAAATGCCCTGAGATAAGAGGCGGCCTTCAAGTGTTTAGAAATTAGCATATGAGCCTACATAGGTTTAGCGTTCAACAACAAATATCAAAAAAACAAAGCAAATTTGATGATAGAAGTAAATTAAAAAGTTGTTAAAATTACATACCCTATCTTAATCATAAAAGTTTAATTTTGACTAGACTGTCCTTTTAATGTTGACGTAATAACAATCAGCCATTTCCATTGATTATCGACAACACTTTTTTACTAGGCATGTGCATTCGGATCGTTTGTGTGAATCCAAATACGGAAGAAGCCAGCAGCTCGCGCCATTTGGCTCTTTTCAGAGTCAGATTTTTCCTTGTAAAAGTGCAAAACACTAAGATCTGTGCAAATCCAGATCCTCGTGTGTTGCACTTTCACACACAAAAAAAATCCGTCCTCGCAAAGAGTCAAATGCCGATGGAAGTCGCCTTCTGCTTTCGGATAATCACAAATAATCCAAATGCACATGCCTACTTTTTAAGTTACACACTATTAAAAAAGGATCAGTCAACATACAAGCACTTCAACCCGTGGGATTAACAAGTACCTTATTG
>NC_069505.1:548132195-548264695 GCF_027579735.1 Bombina bombina | reverse complement strand
TTTCTATGGAGAACACTGAAACCATTTAGTATACGTAAAACAGATATTAAACGCAATGGGCCAGATTACAAGTGGCGCACAGTTTCGCGCAAGTGATATTGCGTGAGCACAATTGCGATTTATGCTAAAATGATTGCTGCGACCCCAACCTCAGCTGTGGTTAAGGGATAGTCTAATCCAAAACAAACTTTCATTATTAAGAAGGGGCATGCAATTTTAAACAATTTTCTAATTTACTTCTATCACCAATTTTGCTTTGTTCTCTTGGTATTCTTAGTTGAAAGCTAAATCTAGAAGGATCATATGCTAATTTCTAAGCACTTGAAGGCCGCCTCTTAACTCAGGGTATTTTGGTAGTTTTTTACCACTAGAGGGTGTTAGTTCATGTGTTTCATATAGATAACATTGTGCTCATGCACATGGAGTTTCTAGGAGCCAGCACTGATTGGCTAAAATGCAAGTCTGTCAAAAGAACTGAAATAAGGGGGCAGTTTGCAGAGGCTTAGATACAAGATAATCACAGAGGTTAAAAGTATATTATTATAACTGTGTTGTTTGTGCAAAACTAGGGAATGAGTAATAAAGGGATTATCTATCTTTTAAAACAATACAAATTCTGGTGTAGACTGTCCCTTTAACTGTTACACAAATGTGTCAAAAAACACATCAAAAAACAAAATGCATGCTTACCTGATAAATTTGTTTCTTTCCTTGGCATGGAGAGTCTACAAATCCATTCCAATTACTAGTGGGAATTCAACTCCTGGTCACCAGGAGGAGGGAAAGAACACCCCAGAAAAGCTGTTAAGTATCACTTCCACTTCCCATAAATCCCAGTCATTCAGCCGAAGGAATATGGAAATAGAAGAGGACACAAAGGTTATAGAGGTGTCTGAGGTTTAGATTGACAAAAGCCGTTTTAAAACTAAAATAAGGGCGGGTCGTGGACTCTCCATGCCAAGGAAAGAAACAAATTTATCAGCTAAGCAAACATTTTGTTTTCTTTCCAATTGGCATGGACAGTCCACAAATCCATTCTAATTACTAGTGGGAACCAATACCCAAGCTAGAGGACACAGAATAGAAGGGAGGGAGAACAAAACAGGAAGACCTAAACAGAAGGCACCACCGCTTGAAGAACTTTCCTCCCAAAAGATGCCTCAGCTGAGACAAAAACATTGCATTTTGAGAAAAAAGATGTTCCCCAAAGAAAAAAGGCACCACTATACCTCAGCTATGCTGAGGAGACTTACCACTCCGGTGAACACTCTATTAAATGCCCACAGTAGCAATAGCACCTCTCCTCAGAGTCCAGCAGTCCACATGAATAGAAGGAAATGCGATCTATGACCACTAACACTATTCCGATATAGGAGGAAACTGTAGAAAGCTCCGCTCTGCAAGACTGGCTTATTTGAAAGAAGCGGCAAAACGGAAGAACGGATAGCGATCACGTGATCGCAACAGGAGAAATTCTTCTGCGCTGATTAGAAGTAAAAAGACCAACTTCCAATAATGATTTCCAAACAGATTGTGCTGTACCTAATAAAAGTTTAAACAGCTCACTACCACGGAGAGACCGCTCCTCAGCCTAATGAGAGCCATACAGTACCCACAGCTAATATGCAGGCAATAAAACATCAGCCCTTTAGAGCCAGCCTCAAATTAAGGGTAAAAACTATTAACCCCTTAAACTCCATGTCGCAGTATCAGTGCCCTGACATTACTGCCCAAAAGAAATCCCCCAATAAAGGGATATAATGTCCCATATGATGTCCACTGAGGGGTTAACCTCACAAGTGCTGTGTCCCTCTAACTCTAAAAGACAAAGGCACTTACCTGTGGATCCAGCTGTCGGGCAGCTACTCGGATATGCCAGACTCAGCCGATCTCTGACCGATGACCTGTAGAAAACGAAAAGCAGAGTAACCAGCCCTGGTTTTCTATATAGGAGTAACATAAATGTTGGAAGGTAAGCAAGGACTACTTTGCTGTCTTCCAACTGCTAAAAGTCACCATTACTCTTACTAAAGAGGATTACATGGACACAGCATATCCTTGCTTGCAGGGAAAAGTACCTATTAAAGGATTAATACTTTCAGACACCATCTTCACACATCCATCCTGATGCAATAAGGCAAATAATGACTGGGGTTTATAGGAAGTGGAATTAATACTTAACAGCTTTGCTGGGGTGTTCTTTGCCTCCTCCTCGTGACCAGGAGTTAAATTCCCACTAGTAATTAGAATGGATTTGTGGACTCTGCATGCCAATTGGAAAGAAATTCCTTTAAAAGCACAGTTAAACTCATAGGGCTCCATGTACGAAGCAGCGAAAGCTGCTCCGGAGCCTTTGCGGGGCAGGTTCGCATATGCGAGCCTGCTTCCCGCAATATAAGAAGCAGCGGTCATTAGACCGCTGCTTCCTACAGCCTACGCCACCTCTTAGGTGGCGAAGCAAAATCACAGAGAGCACGCTCGCTCTCGTGATTGACAGCCCCTTCGGTCGCGCGATTGAAGGGGCGGGCACTACACACTCCGATGAGTGTCTAATGGTACATACGGGCAAGCGGATTAATAAATCCGCTGCCCGTGTGTAGCGGAGGTGGGCGGACAGCTTCGCGAGTTAAGAAGCTGTCCGCCTGCCTCTTAGTACATTGCATAATAACACTGTCTGATAAAAATTATATAAATAAAAACATATCGCACTATAAAAATTATAAGGGCTCAACGATATGAGGTCTAGGGTGTTCGGAAAAAAAAGGACTGCAAAGGGCTTTAACATAGAGATAGATACATACAAATATCAATATATATATATATATATATATATATATACACACACACATTTATATATATGTTTTATATGTGTGTGCATATGTATTTATATGCATATTTAAAGGAAAAAATAAATTATAAGCGCTAGAGGATGTGTAAACCCAGCTTAACTTGTGAATTCCCCTCCAAGAAAACAAATGATGCAACAAGCTATATACAAAGAAAGTTAAGCGCTAAAAGCAAGGGTGTTAATGTGTAGTGGCCAAATGTATAATCACATCCAATAGTTTAAAACCCAAAATATATAACGGGTGATAGGGTGAAACAGGTGTATATAATTAATCCATAAAAAATAATATATAAGTGATAATCTGAATGTATAGTATACTACGATTGTATCAATCAAAAGGAATAACACTATAGCGATATATGTCCAATGCAAAGAGGTAAACTTAAGTGGCAAATAATAGCGGGTCCATCTTCAAGACATCCGACGCGGAGCATCCTCTTCATCCGATGGCCGAATGAAGGTTCCTTTAAATGACGTCATCCAAGATGGCGTCCCTTCAATTCCGATTGGCTGATAGGATTCTATCAGCCAATCGGAATTAAGGTAGAAAAAATCCTATTGGCTGATGCAATCAGTCAATAGGATTGAACTGGCAGCCATTGAAAAATCCGCAATTGACGTAAGTGGATTTGCGGTATTTCTGAGTCTGGCCAAAAAAGTGAGCGGTACACCTGTACCTGCAAGACTCGTAATACCAGCAGGCATTAAAAAGCAGCGTTAGGACCTCTTAACGCTGCTTTTTAAGGCTAACGCACAACTCGTAATCTATGTCATTATTAACACATTATTTGATGTTTTACTTTGTGAATTTCATTTTTGAAAATATACACTCATTTCAAATCTGGTGACTAGATCACGTTCCAAAAAAGATTACTGCTGTATTTCTTCCTATGTCACGGATGCCAAAATAACAAGCACAGTAATCACTCCAGTTTGTAAGGATCTATTCTATTAAAGGGACAGTCTACTCCAGAATTTGAATTGTTTAAAAAGATAGATAATCCCTTTTTTTATCCATTCCCTAGTTTTGCATAACCAACACTATTAAATTAATGTACTTTTTACCTCTGTGATTAACTTGTATCTTAGCCTCTGCAGACTGCCTCCTTATCTCAGTTCTTTTGACAGACTTGCATTTTAGCCAATTAGCACTGACTCATAAGTAACTCCACTGGATTGAGCACAACTGTCAAAATGCACTGCGATAAGAGGTGACCTTCAAGGGTTTAGCAATTAGCATACAAGCCTACTAGTTTTAGCTTTCAACAAAGAATAAAAAAAGAACAGAGCAAATTTGATGATAAAAGTAAATTGTAAAGTTGTTTAAAATTGCATGCCCTATCTGAATCATGAAAGTTTTTTTTTGGACATGACTGTCCCTTTAATATCAGATTGTACGCTATTCTTAGAACATGGATAGGGTACCCTGTGCTATCAGTAGCGCAGGGCCTTAGACCCCATTCTTATTATTACCTACCAGACAAGCATCTTGCAACGGGTTCCACATCTATAAGCTTGTAAGAAGTACATTAAACGCTCAAATAATTATTGTTTGTTAACAGCTGACATTTTGACTAGACTGTCCCTTTAAATGAATATGTATAGCAAAGATGAGGTTTAACTTTTATAAATTGCAATACAAAGACTGATCATTTTTGTATTTCCTTCTCTAGGTGTATACACCAGCATTGAAAATGTTAGACCTAATATGGAAACAGTAGATACCACAAAAACGGTAAGAATTGTTGCCATCTTTGAATACGGTTATTATTGTTTCAAAATAAGGAGTATCAATGAAAAACTTCATAAAGTAACACGAGGGTTTATTTTTTTTATTATAAGTAAAGATAACTGCCTTTTTGTGGGGTGCCTTTCAGGCTGTTAGGTGATCACATTTTAAATTAAATTAACTATGAGTTTACATTATGTGTGTGTGGTCTTTAAAGGGACATGAGACCCCAAATTTGTATTTCATTTTTCAGAGAGAACATTTGATTTTAAAAAAAAATTCGATTTGCTTCTACTATTTAAATTGCTTAACCCCTTAACGAACAAGGACGTGCCAGGCACGTCCTTCATAGGATGTCAATTAACAACCAAGGACATGCCTGGCACGTCCTCCTTAGGATGTCAATTAACGACAAAGGACGTACCAGGCACGTCCTCTATAGGATGTGTCAATTAACGACCAAGGACGTGCCTGGCACGTCCTCCATAGGATATCAATTAACAACCAAGGACGTGCCAGACACGTCCTCCATAGGATTTCAATTAACAACCAAGGATGTGCCAGGCACGTCCTCCATAGTATGTCAATTAACGACCAAGCATGTACCAGGCATGTCCTCCATATGATGTCAATTAACAACCAAGGACATGCCAGGCATGTCCTCCATAGGATGTCAATTAACAACCAAGGACATGCCAGGCATGTCCTCCATATGATGTCAATTAACAACCAAGGACATGCCAGGCATGTCCTCCATAGGATGTCAATTAACGACCAAGGTTTTGCCAGGCACGTCCTCCATAGTATGTCAATTAACGACCAAGCACGTACCAGGCATGTCTTCCATATGAAGTCAATTAACGACCAAGGACATGCCAGGCATGTCCTCCATAGGATGTCAATTAACGACCAAGGACATGCCTGGCACGTCCTCCATAGGATGTCAATTAACGACCAAGGACGTGCCTGGCACGTCCTCCATAGGATGTCAATTAACGACCAAGGACGTGCCAGGCACGTCCTCCATAGGATGTCAATTAATGACCAAGGACGTACCAGGCACGTCCTCCATATGATGTCAATTAACAACCAAGGACATGCCAGGCACGTCCTCCATAAGATGTCAATTAACGACCAAGGATGTGCCAGGCACGTCCTCCATAGTATGTCAATTAACGACCAAGCACGTACCAGGCATGTCTTCCATATGAAGTCAATTAACGACCAAGGACATGCCAGGCATGTCCTCCATAGGATGTCAATTAACGACCAAGGACATGCCTGGCACGTCCTCCATAGGATGTCAATTAACGACCAAGGACGTGCCTGGCACGTCCTCCATAGGATGTCAATTAACGACCAAGGACGTGCCAGGCACGTCCTCCATAGGATGTCAATTAATGACCAAGGACGTACCAGGCACGTCCTCCATATGATGTCAATTAACAACCAAGGACATGCCAGGCACGTCCTCCATAAGATGTCAATTAACGACCAAGGATGTGCCAGGCACGTCCTCTATAGGATGTTAATTAACGACCAAGGACGTGCCAGGCACGTCCTCCATAGGATGTCAATTAACGACCAAAGACGTGCCTGGCACGTCCTCCATAAAATGTCAATTAACCTGGCACGTCCTCTGGGGTTTAAAGATCTGGAAGGAAACCTGATCGCTTTCAGCAGCTTTTAAGGTATTGCAGTGATGCCTCGATATTGAGCATCACTGCAATACATTTTTTGGCACACCGAAGCAGAGAGAGCCACTCTGTGGATTTTATTTTAAGGAAGAACCAGGAAGAGGCAAATGTTTTGGCACATTCAATACATTTTTTACAATCAAACAATTCAAACATTAGCCAATTCACACATTCCTTTTGGTGAACAAATGTTACAATTTGCTACATGGAATGTAGCACTAAAAATGTTAAAATTAACTGTGAAACAATATATAATAAAGCTACAAATAATGTTGCAAAACACTGCAGCTATAAAGTACTAAAGACACGTGCACACTCCTGAGATCTTATGAGCCTACTTTCATTTACTCTTTAACATAGGATACCAAGAGAACAAAGCAAATTATACAACAGAAGTAATATGTAAAACTGTTTAAACTTGCATACTCTGTCTGAATCATGAAAGTATAATTTTAAATGTACTGTCCCTTTAAAGTTTAATTTGACTTAACGGTCCCTTTAAAGTTTAATTTGACTTTTATGTCATATATATATATAAGTATATAAAAAAGTTTGGTAACTGATTTATAGGGATATGGTATATAAAAAGGTGTTTGACTGGGATGGACTCAAAGGTGTGTATATATATATATATATATATATATATATATATATATATATCATACCCCTTTAAATCACTTTATTTAAATAAAAAAAACATTTTACTTTTAATATGTATAAATATCAGTGAAATACGTTATTTTAACCCTTTGAGTGCTAAGATTTTTTTTATGTTTTTTTTTAATTATTATTATAATTTTTTTTTTTTTTTAACAATTTTTTTAAACTTTTTTTTTTTAGACCCCCAAGACTTACACTGTTGGAAAGGTTAGGCGATTACCTTTATAATGGTGGGTCTTTGGGGTCTGTGCCTTCTTAGATGCCTGAGATACAGGCTTCTAAGCAGCATGCCCCCTGCTCCTATACTTAACATTGTTAAGTATAAATAAAGTTGCGCTGTGACATCATCACGTTATTGTGTGTGACGTCACCACGCAAAATGGGAAGCCCCGGCGATGCCTGTCACTCTACAGGCACGATCGCCGGGGTAGGAGCAGGTGGGAGCCCCCAGATCTCCCTCAAGGTGGGAGAGTGCTAGCGACGGCTCTGAGCCGTCATTAGCACCAGAGTGGGAAACTCTGCGACGGCTCAGAGCCGTCGTTAACACTCAAGGGGTTAATATGTTTCGCAGGTGTTTTTTTCATATTTTTATTGTAACTGCAACACATAACTCAACACTTGCAATTTGAGCAACATTTAGCGCAGCCACAGTAGCCATTGAAAATAAAGGCGCAATAAAATGGCCATGCTAACATTGTCTGGTGATTATTTTTTACCAATGACTTAAAGGGACAGTAAACACCAGATTTTTTTTTTTAAAAGATATATAATCCATTTATTACCTATTCCCCAGTTTTGCATTACCTTGTATCTAAGCCTCTGCAAACTGCCCACTTATTTCAGTTCTTTTGACAGACTTGTATTTTAGCCAATCAGTGCTCACTCCTCTGTAAATTAATGTACATGAGCCCAATGTCATCTATATGAAACACATGAACTAACGCCCTCTAGTGGTGAAAAACTGTCAAAATGCATTTAGATTAGAGGCGGCTTTCAAGGTCTAAGAAATTAGCATATGAACCTCCTTGGTTTAGCTTTTAACTAAGAATACCAAGTGAACAAAGCAAAATTGGTGATATAAGTAAATTAGAAAGTAATTTAAAATTGCATGCCCTTTTTGAATCATGAAAGTTTTTTTTGGACTTGACTGTCCCTTTAATATCAAATTGTACGCTATTCTTAGAACATGGATAGGGTACCCTGTGCTATCAGTAGCGCAGGACCTTAAAGGGACAGTTTAGACCCCATTCTTATTATTAACTACCAGACAAGCATCTTGCAACAGGTTCCACATCTATAAGCTTGTAAGAAGTACATGAAACTTTCAAATAATTATCGTTTCTTAACAGCTGAAAATGGCTGCCAAACTCCGCCCACAGCATTCTCCTTGTCTCTTTAGCTGTTTTCTTATATGACAGTTTAGCCGGGTACGTTTAGTATTTTTCAGTTAGCTTTTTGAATTTGCACATGCACAAATCAGCGTGTGTGAGTAGGAAAACGTAACAATAAGTGGGTCTAGACCAGGGGTCAGCAACCTTCGGCTCCCAGGTGTTTTGTAACTACATTTCCCATGATGCTCAGATAGCCTAAAGAGTGTCTCAGCATCGTGGGAAATGTAGTTCCAAAACATCTGGGAGCCGAAGGTTGCTGACCCCTGGTCTAGACTGTCCCTTTAAAATTGTATCTGCTATTTGTATCATGAATTCAAATTTTGGGGGCTGTAAAAACAAAAAAACTGCACCGTTTAAATTACAATGAAAGTTAAAATAAATATTATTTTTTAGTATAATGCACGTTAGTAACGTTCACATTATTTTATCACCTCACACAGGTATAAATCAGAAGATCAGAAATAATAACAGACATCTGACACTATTTTCAAGCACTTTAAGGATTTCAGTGCAATAACAATATTCCCCAAATTTGATGGATGAAGATCTGCTATCACAGAAACATATTATTTAAATCACTGTTTATGTTGTAAATTATTTAAAGATACATAGAGGAGATTCAATTGGTTTTGAAAGTCAACTAAACAAGTAAAGACCAATTTCGGCAAGAACATTTTTATCGGTCACTGGGGTCTTGTTTGTTTGTTTTTTACATCAAAATGTATTTAGTTTCAATGCATGATATTGAAATAAGTTATAATTGTTGGTTTATTTAAACTTCAATCGTTGATTAAACTATATAGAGGTATAAATTTATTAAAGGTATCTATGGTGTTCACCAATATAACATTGCACTGTAATACCCATATGTACTATTTATATTTGATTCAACTCATGTGGGGAGTCTTATATGTATTTATATTTTCTATTATCGCTCTTAATACTAATCAAAATTGTTGTGTCTCCTGTACATTTCTGAGAAATCTAATTAATATTTTTATATTATAAGTTATTTTTCCCCTTTATGGTTTGGAAAGAGACGTGTGAAATTAAATGTATTATTTTTATACCAATGTCTGCAAATAATTACTTGTGTATTTAATTTAAGGTGATTTTTAAAATAGCACATTTAAATATGGAAACACTTAGGCTAGATTACGGGTTAGATTACGAGTGGAGCTGAATTGTTTCATTGTATTGGCTAATTTGAAATTGAATTAAAAGTCAACCAATAGAAATGCAAGGGCACACCTATATAAGGGGGAACCTTGCATTCAATCTTAAATGTGCTACTGTGACAGCATGAAGAAGGTTCAGGTGGAAGATCAGGAGAGGACCAACCAAAGAGAACAGAGGAGCACCGTCAAAGGACCACACCTGTCATGGACCTGCCGCTGCCCCTCAAAGAAGCTGGATTCAAGATGGTAAAAACTTGGGGTTTAGCCTTAGGTTTTCTTTTATGGGGGGGGTTGCAAAATAGCTATAATCTCTTGAATCAGGGAACTGCCCGGCAAATGCCCTTTTCAGGGTGATTTTTAGATCCTTTTAAAGAAAGTTTTTTTTTGGGGGGTGGGGTTATTTTAGTTTTAGGATACAGCTTTTGCTGGTAGCATTTTTTATTTATTTTTGGTATTTTTAAAAAAAAAATTTACTGGTTACGTTTTTTAATTTTTTTTAATTTAGGGAGTCTTAGGTTAGGAGTTTTTGGGGGTTAGCTGTTAGGGGATTAAAAGAGTAGTAGGTTATTGTGGTGTGGGTAATTGTGGTTTAGGGGGTTAGGTAGTATAGAGGTTATTGCAGTTTAGAGGTTAATAGAGTATTTTGAGATGGGGATGTGGCAGTTTAAGGGTTAATAGTGTAGTGGGGTATTTTGCAATGGGAGATGTTGCAGTTTAGGGGTTAATAGTGTAGAAGGGTTAAGAGAGTATAGGGATGTAGCACGTTAGGTATTATTAGAGTAGGGGGTTTTATAGGTGTTGGTTTTATGTTTTTGTTTTTTTAACTTCGATGCTCCATTGAAGTAAATGGGGTCACTGTGATATCATAAACACAATATCCTGTGGTTAACTTTTTGCACTCAAAAATGTATCTTCTAGCAAAGTTAACGTTCAGTAATTACCGCTCCACTTGTAATCTAGTCCTAAATGGCTTAAGGGACTATGTACTAAACGAAAATTCTGTAACATGTGAATGTGCAGCACACGCTAAAAACATTGATTTTGCCTGAAGTGCAGGCCGCCATAGCCCAGACAAACTACAGCAGTTGTGTTAGTGGAGGAGAGCCAAGATTCTGTAAGGACTAGCAGGTTAAGTAATTGTGAAATTAATAGGTTGTGGGTAGAAGTGAGCTTATTGCATACAGAGTGTGCATTCCAAAGGGTACAAGAGAATTGTGGGATATTAACGAAGTACAGTTAATGAGGTTGGAAGGATTACGTGAGCAAGGTTTTGGAGGTGTCAGCCGGAGTAATGAGCAGAGGAAGGCTGAGAATGAACCTGGGTTAGGCGAGTGGACCTCAGTTATATGTCAGACAGGAACATACGTTAAAAATAAAATAATATATTTTATGCTCTCCTTTATATAAATCAAAGAAAAATTATTTGTTAAGGGAGACTAAACCCAAATTGTTTCTTTCGTGATTCAGATAGAGCATGCAATTTTAAGCAACTTTCTAATTTACTCCTATTATCAATTTGTCTTCGTTCTCCTGCTATCTTTATTTGAAAAAGAAGGCATCTAAACTAAGGAGCCAGACACTTTTTGGTTCAGACCCTGGACAGCACTCGTTTATTGTTGGGTGAATTTATCCACCAATCAGAAAGAACAACCCAGGTTGTTCACCAAAAATGGTCCAGCATCTAAACTTACATTCTTGCTTTTCAAATAAAGATACCAAGAGAACGAAGAAAAAATAATAATAGGAGTAAATTAGAAAGTTGCTTAAAATTGCAAGCTCTATCTAAATCAAGAAAGAAAAAATTTGGGTTCAGTGTCCCTTTAGCTACTTTTTTTAATTTAAAAGAAAGAACATAGCTTAGGAAGCAGATACAATAAAGGGACATGAAACCCCAAATTGTTCTTTCATGTTTCAGGTAAAGCATACCCTTTTAAACAAAATTTCCAATTTACTTATATTATTTCATTTGCATTGTTCTTTTTGTATTATTTGTCGAAAAGTATACCTAGGTAGGCTCAGGAGGAGCTAGCTGCTGATTGGTGGCTGCACCTATATATGCCTCTTGTCATTGGCTCACCTGATGCGTTCAGCTAGTTTACAGTAGGATACCAAGAGTACGAAGATAATTAGATAATAGAAGTAAATTAGAAAGTTGTTTAAAGGGACACTCAATCAAAATTAAACTTTCATTATTCAGATAGAGCATGCCATTTTAAACAACTTTCCAAATTACTTCATTTAACAAAATGTACACAGTCTTTTTATATTTAAACTTTTTGAGTCACCAGCTCCTACTGAGCATGTGCAAGAATAAGTGTGTATGCATTTGTGAATGGCTGATGGCTGTCACATGGTACGTGTATGCATTTGTGATTGGCTGATGGCTGTCACATGGTACAGAGGGAGTGGAAAAAGACATAACTTTTAAAATTGACAGAACAAATTTCTACTTCTCATTTGAAGTTCAGACTAAGTGCTATTGTATTGTCTTGTTATCTTGCATTTGTTGATTATGCAAATCTACTGTGTTAACTGGTCCTTTAACCCCTTAATGACAACTGACGTACCAGGTACGTCATGCATTAACAACCAGTTAATGACAATAGACGTACCTGGTACGTCAGTTGTCTAAGAGAGTGCTGGAAGCGATCGCAATCGCTTCCAGCAGCTCTCAGGGTATTGCAGTGATGCCTCCATATGGAGGCATCCTGCAATACCTTTTTAGAAGACTCCGATGCAGAGAGAGCCACTCTGTGGCCCTCTCTGCACCGGTAGCGATGGTGCTGGTTCGTTGGTGGGTGGGAGCATAACAGGGAGGCGGGTGGGCGGCCCATCGCGCGCGCGATTAGCTGGCCACTGACACCAATGAGGAGGGAAGAGGGGGGAAAAAAGATTTTAAACATATAAATATATAAGGATCTGGGAGGGGGAGGGGGTTGGGGTATTGTGGAGGGCTGCTACACTACAGAAAATATTAATAATTGCAAAAAGAGAAAAAGATACTTTTGTTTTTGGGGGCAAATTGGGTACTGGCAGACAGCTGCCAGTACCCAAGATGGCGGCAAATAGGTAGGGGAGAGTGTTAGAGAGCTGGGGGGGGGGATCATGGAGGTTGGGGCTAAGGCAGGGGTCCATCACAGCTAAAACATTTTAATTTTTTTTATTAAAAAAAAGAAAAACTCCTTTTATTTAGTACTGTCAGACTTTCTGCCAGTACTTAAGATGGCGGGGACAATTGTGGGGTGGGGGAGGGAAGAGAGCTGTTTGGGAGGGATCAGGGGGTGGGATGTGTCAGGTGGGAGGCTGATCTCTACCCTAAAGCTAAAATTAACCCTGCAAGCTCCCTACAACCTACCTAATTAACCCCTTCACTGCTGGGCATAATTTACGTGTGGTGCGCAGCAGCATTTAGCGGCCTTCTAATTACCAAAAAGCAATGCCAAAGCCATATATGTCTGCTATTTCTGAACAAAGGGGATCCCAAAGAAGCTTTTACAACAATTTGTGCCATAATAGCACAAGCTGTTTGTAAATACTTTCAGTGAGAAACCTAAAATTGTGAAAAATGAATTTTTTTTTTATTGTTTGCTCGCATTTGGCGGTGAAATAATGGCATAAAATATATCAAAATGGGCCTAGATCAATACTTGGGGTTGTCTACTACACTACCCTAAAGCTAAAATTAACCATGCAAGCTCCCTACAACCTACCTAATTAACCCCTTCACTGCTGGGCATAATTTACGTGTGGTGCGCAGCAGCATTTAGCGGCCTTCTAATTACCAAAAAGCAACCCCAAAGCCATATAAGTCTGCTATATCTGAACAAAGGGGATCCCAAAGAAGCATTTACAACCATTTGTGCCTTAATTGCAGAAGCTGTTTGTAAATAATTTCAGTGGGAAACCTAAAGTTTGTGACAAAATTTGTGAAAAAGTGAACTTTTTTTTTATTTGATGACATTTGGCGGTGAAATGGTGGCATGAAATATACCAAAATGGGCTTAGATCAATACTTTGGGTTGTCTTCTAAAAAAAAATATATACATGTCAAGGGATATTCAGGTTTTCCTGACAGATATCAGGGTTCCAATGTAACTAGCGCTAATTTTGAAAAAAAGGGGTTTGGAAATAGCAAAGTGCTACTTGTATTTATGGCCCTATAAATTGCAAAAAAAGCAAAGAACATGTAAACATTGGGTATTTCTAAACTCAGGACAAAATTTAGAAACTATTTAGCATAGGTGTTTTTTGGTGATTGTAGATGTGTAACAGATTTTGGGGGTCAAAGTTAGAAAAAGTGTGTTTTTTTCAATTTTTTCCTCATATTTTATATTTTTTTTATAGGAAATTATAAGATATGATGAAAATAATGGTATCTTTAGAAAGTCCATTTAATGGCGAGAAAAACGGTATATAATATGTGTGGGTACAGTAAATGTGTAAGAGGAAAATTACAGCTAAACACAAACACAGCAGAAATGTAAAAATAGCCTTTGTCATTAAGGGTAAGAAAATTGAAAAATGGTCTGGTCATTAAGGGGTTAAGGTAAGCAGATACAGAGGGGGTGATTAAACACCAAAAAGGTATCTTTGTTTTGTGTAGGTTGTGTTCTATAAAATAGGAATTCTAGTTAAATTATTAGCTTGTTTCATGTCTGAAATAGGAAATCTAGAAGCTGTATTGCTCATTAATGTCCATCAATATGATAATGTTATCAATGAATTGGCTAGTGGAAAGTTTAGAATAACAATTACAAGGAAAAACTATTCACCAACGCATTTCACGGAAACTGAATCTAGCCACTGTTGAGATGGAATACACATTGAAAGATGAAACAAGCGAAGGAAAACTGATTTGGAAAGCATCACCGGCAACAGGCTAGGAACAAAGAATAAACCTTACATAACTGATTATGCAGATACCTACATTCATTGAGCTCTCTTTAAAGTGAATGTTAAGTTTAATGAATAAGTGCCTGGTATCTAAAAATACTCGTCCAGCTCATGGGGCAACGCTGCGATTGGAGGATGCCGGATTCGTCATCGCTGTGCTTACTACAGCAGGAGCTGCGGGCGAAAGATCGCTGGTCTGCTTTACATAAAGAAAATGTAAGTATTTTAAAAAAGAAACTTCAATGTAATGTTTAATGAATGAAGTTCCCTGGTTTTTAAAGGGATAGCCTAGTCTAAATTAAACTTTCATGATTCAGAACAATTTTTAAAAAATTTCTAATTTACTCCTATTATCAATTTTTCTTCGTTCTCTTGATATCTTTATTGAAAAAAAGCAGGAATGTAAGCTGAAGAGCCGGCCCATTTTTCGTTTAGAACTTGGGTAGCACTTTCTGGTTGGTGTCTAAATGTAGCCACCAATCAGCAAGTGCTACTCAAATTCTGAACCAAAAATGGGCTGGCTCCTAAGCTTACATTCAAATAAAGATATCAAAAGAACGATGACAAATTGATAATAGGAGTAAATTTAAAAGTTGCTTAAAATTGCTGCTGTATCTGAATCATAAAAGTTTTATTTTGACTAGACTATTCCTTTAAGAGTATTTTTAGAATCTGGACACTTATTCATTAAACTTTAAATTCTCACTTTAAATGTAGGCATATATGAACATTTTCAAAGTATCTATTGTATTAATCTGAACACAACTAAAGAGAATTTTACTTTTTTGTTGTATATTTATTTTTATTCAGGCCAGAGAAACATTCTTACAGAAAGGAAATGCACATGGATTACAAACACAAAGAAACTTCAAAGGGTACCAAAGTGTCATCACCTCTGTGACATGCAGCACTTACTAAAACAAAGCATAGCTCATGAACAGCAGTTATATGAAACATAATATAGCTGTGCATTGAGTATGTTACCTCTTAACGTTTTAAAGCCGTTATGACGTTCTATTCCGTCATAATTAGACTGGGCTTTAAAGCCGTTATGAAGGAATAGAACGTCATAACTAACGGCTGTCCTGAAGCCTTCTGTGCAGTCAAGACTTGATCGCGGTCTTGGGGGCGTTCCTAGGGTTGTAGAGACGCCCCCCAGACGCGATCCTATAATTGAAATCTCGCGATCGTGTGCACGAGCGAGTGGTTTCAATTTGTCTACATCGGAACAGTTGTTCCGATGTAGGCACTTTAGCCCAGACTCGAAAGGGTTAATTAGAATAGGAAAATCTCCCAAACATAAAGGAGGTCACTTTCAGACCTCTGCAACCTAGACCTATAGCATTGAGAGAACAAGCTATGCATAGACATACTAAAGGTTTTATGATAAATACAAAGAGAGCTGGAATACCCAAATTTACTTCTATTAGCAAATTTTCTTCATTCTCTTGGTATCTTTTGTTAAAGGACCTGTAAATACAGCAGATTTGCTTAACTAACAAGTGCATGATAACAAGAAAATGCAATAGCACTTAGTCTGAACTTCAAATGAGTAGTAGATCATTTCTGACAAATTTCAAAGTTATGTCTATTTCACTCCTTCTGTATCATGTGACAGCCTGCAGCCAATCACAAATGCATTACGTATATTCTGTGAATTCTTGCACATGCTCAGTAGGAGCTGGTGACTCAAAATGTGTAAATATAAAAAGACTGTGCACATTTTGTTAATGGATGTAAAAACTGCAAAGTTGTTTAAAACTGCTGCTGTATCTGAATCATGAGTGTATAATTTTGACTTGAGTGTCCCTTTAAAAAAAAGCAGGGATGTAAGCTCAGGAGAATGCACGTGTCTGTAGCACTATATGGCAGGAGATTATCAAGAATGTTATCTATTTGCAAGAGCACTCGATGGCAGCACAATTCTTGCCATGTAGTGCTCCAGGCACCTACCCAGGTATCTCTTCAACAAAGAAATACAATGGGAACAAAGCAAATTTCATAATTGTAAACTTTATTTAAACTGTATGCTCTGTCTGAATCACATAGAACATTTTTGGGTTTCATATCCCTTTAATATGATTGGGGACTGATCTTTGAAAAAATATTATCACTACATTGATTTATTTAATATTCACCTAGTCTAATACTTTTTTTTGTTTACCTGATAAATTCCTTTCGTTCTTGGTGGTAAAAGTCCACGACGATTCATTACTGTTGGGAATTCATCACCTGCCCACCAGGAGGTGGCAAAGAAACTCTACACCAAGAGCTTTAATATCCTTTCTACTTCCCTGACCCTCTTAGTATCATGTATAACCAAGTATAGGAGGAAGTAGTAAGAGAGATTGTAGGGTAAAGAGGTCCAAACTAGAACTCCTGTCACCAGGATAATTGGGTGGGTTTGTGGGCTTTCACCAACAAGAAAGAAAGGAATTTATCAGCAGGTAAGAATAAATTATGTTTTTCTTTCTAATGGTGGTGAGAGTCCTCAGCGACTTAATGTTGGGAACTAATAACCAAGCTGCGAAGTCCATGAAAAATGGATGGGACAAAGAAAAGGCAGGCCCCTATTTAATAGAAACTAAAACATGAACAACCGTCCTGCCAAAGATTGTCGCAGCCGAGGAAAAAAAAGCAAATTAATAAAATTTTGATGGAAAAGTATAAATACAACTATGTTGAGTCTACTGACCACATTCTTGAAAACCAAAGAAGTAGAACAAAACAAGTCTAATGAACTATAAGAAATAATGGTGGTGACTATCCCACCATCAAGTAAGCTCTGAGAAGTAGAACTGTCCAAACTATGACCAGATTAACAGAATCTGCCCTCTGAACCTTATGCTTAACTGAAACCTAACTAAGAAACTGGATACTGATGAAAGACATCAATAATCAGATGATAAACTTCAATGCCCTGACTAAATCCAGATAATGCAACAATCTCTCCTCTAAAGATTCCAGATTCGGGCATAAAGAAGGAACTAAAATATTGTGGGTAAAATTATCAGAAGAATCTTGAATAAGAGATGTACAAAGTATTTGTAGATACCTTTTCCTGATGAAAATACCAGATACAGAGCATCACGGGACAGCAGCCACTAAGTCAGAGACTGTTCTAGCTGATGAAATGGCTAGTAGAAATGAAACTGCAGGTCCAATGCAATTCTAGGTTCAAAGGAAGGAGATTACCAGACTCTAAGTATCAAGTTCAAATTCATTGATCAGAAATAGGCTTTAGACTTGGTCTGATTCTAACGAAAGCATGAACAAAAAGCAGAACATCTGGATGACAAACAAGCTTCCTGTAAAAAAACAGAAAGTTCACAAAATGTAACCCATTAGGACACTGGTCAACATGCCCTTAGCTAAAGCAACTCGAAGAAAATTTAAGGCATCCAAACAGAATGCCCTGTATAGACTCAGGCTGAATACTAAGAAAGATACACTCTCCACACTTCGTGGAAAGTTTATGTAGTGACTATCTCAATCAAAAGCTTGTGGCTTTACCTTCTTAGCCTTTGAAGAGTTTTTCCACAGTAAGATAAAACAATACACCTCTTGCATGAAGGCAAAACGTGGAAAAAACTCCAGCCTATTATGCATAGGCTCTTTAAAAAAGGTGCTATCCTCCAAAATAAGTCTAGCTCTTCTAACCAAGGTATAGACAGCTCCACAGGAATGGTTACCCAGAGCTCAAAATCAGAATAGCAAGAGGAATCGACCTGGAGAATTAGGAAGGGGTACTCCAGGTTTGTACAATGCTGCAAAATAATACGGTGACAAATACTAGGACATGAAAACCCCCTACCTGAAATAGACCTGATTTAAATATAATATCCATTTGCTCTACAGGATTATCCTCTGTAAACATTAGGTTCTGACCCAGGAAGTATTCTATACTTCTTTAAATGACCTATATGCTCTAGATTAGAGAGAAGAAAACTTCTCAATCTTCTGATTGCAAACACCTCTACCAACAGTCCCTTCTCAGAGAGAGTGAGGGACCCTTCTAAGTCAGTAATTTTAACCAGTCTGTTAACAAATGTATTCATTATTGTTGGAAATACAAACCAGAGACAACTTTAGGTAGAAAACCTAACTTGGTATGTAAAAACGCCTTATCAGCATGGAAAACCAGATAAGGGGATCACACTGTAAAGCAGATAACTCAGAAACTCTGTGAGCAGAAAAAATAGCCAACAAAATCAAGACTTTCCAAGACACAAGTTTAATGTCAACAGAATGCATAGGCTCAAACGGAGCCTGTTGAAGAACACAAAGAAAAAGATTAAGGCTCCAAGGAAGAGCAATGGGTTTAAACACAGGCCTGATTCTAACCAGGGCCTGAACAAAGGACTGAATATCGGAAAGATTAACTAATTTCTTGTGCAGCAACACAGAAATGGCATAAATTTGACTCTTGATAGAATTGGCTGACAAACCTTTCTCAAACCCTCTTGGAGAAACAGCAAAATACAAAGAACTCTCACCTTGTGCCAAGGGAAACCTTGATCCTCACACCAGGCTAGATATTTGCGTCACACCTCGTGATAAATACGAGTCACCGGCTTACGAGCCTGGATTAGTGTTTCTATGACCCTGTCAAAAAAACCTCTCTTGGAAAGGACTAGGTGTTCAATCACCACACAGGTAGTCTCAGAGAATCTAGATTTTGAAAAGAAACAGATCTTGAAGGAAAAAGCCCACTCGTTGAGCCAGTCTCCAAGGAGGATACGATTTCATCTTCACCAGGTCCACGAACCAGGTCCTGCCTGGTCACGCTGGAGCAATTAGAATCATAGAGGCCCGCTGCTGTTTGATTCGGGCAATCACCAGGGAAGTAGAGCGAATGGAGGAAACATATAAATAAGCCTGAACTTCCACGAGACACCTCTCTTATCGCCAGGGAGCTCCTCGTTCCCCGCTGATGATCCCCGCTGATGATTGATATAAACAACTGAAGTGTTGTTGTCCGAATGTAATCTGATAAAGCAAAACGAACAAAGCAGAGGCCACACCATCAAGGCATTGAAAATGGTCCTCAATTCCAGAATGTTGATTGGAAGGGAAGACTCCTCCAGCGACCAGGTTCCCTGTGCCTTCAAGGAACCCCAAACCACTCCCCAGCCAAGAAGACTGGTGTCCGTAGTCACAATCTCAAAAAGCACGTGCCTTGAGACAGGTGGTCATGACAGAGCCACCAGGAGATAGAATCTCTCGTACGGTTGTTCAGGATGATCACTTGAGATAGGTCAGAATAGTCGCCGTTACATTGTCTGAGGACACATAGTTATAATTGTTGCAGATGGAAGCGAGCAAAATGAATACTATCTATGACAGCCACCATGAGACCCACCACTTCCATGCATTGAGCCACTGATGGACGAGCAGTGGACTGGAGGGAGAGGCAGGTAGACTCTTGTTTAGATTTATGTTCCACCTAGGGTCCCTAAGAAGACAGAGAACAGAGTCCGTGTGAGATCTTGCTGAAGGAAAAGATGGAGCTTGAACCAAGATATCATCCAGGTAAGGTGCTGCCGCGATTTCCCGCGTCCTGGCCTCAAGGAGAGCTCCTAGCACCTTTGTTAAGATCCTGGGAGCGGTAGCTAAGCCAAAAGACAGAGCTATGAACTGAAAATGATTGTCCAGAAAAACAAAACGAAGGAACTGCAAATGATCCCTGTGTATTGGAACATGTAGGCATGTGTCCTTCAGGTGGATAGTGGTCATAAACTGACCCTCCTGGACTAACGGAAGGATGGATCTGATAGCTTCCATCTTGAAGGATGGAACCCTTAGAAACTTGTTGAGACACTTTAGGTCTAGAATGGGACAAAAAATTCCCCATTTCTTGGGAACCACAAATAGGTTTTAATAGAACCCTTGAGGGACAAGATCTGAAACCTATCCTGTACCCCTGAGAGACCACGTCCAAGACCCAGGGATCCTGAACATTGTGGGACCAAGCATCTTGAAAGAAGGATAGTCTGCCCCCTACAATATCCGGTCCCAGATTGGGGGCCATCCCTTCACTCAAACTTCTTGTCGGAGGAGGGCTTCTTGGACTGCTTGTTCTTGTTCAAAGACTGGCTAGGTTTCCAAGTACTCTTGGGTTGATCAGGTTTAGAGGAGGCTGGAGACCTCTGACGCTTTTTTGTAGGAAAGGGATGAAAATTACCAGACTGGCACCCTTCCCCCCATTCACCGTGGAGATAATAGAATCCAGGCCTGAACATCTTTCCTTTAAAGGTGAAAGAGAGAAGTCTGGATTTGAATACCATATCAGCAGACCAAGATTTTAACCAGAACGCTCTCCGCGAAAATACTGCATTCAGACGGATAACCTGCATATTAGCATCACAAATGAAAGAATTGGCAATCTTGAAGGGGCCTTCATATAATTCAGGATGCCCTCCAACGGGGTCTCGACTAAAACACTCCGATAAAGAGTTGCACCAAATGGTGGCGGCTCCAGCAACTGCAGCTATGATGGAAACAGATTGAAATAGAAGACCCATCTGATGAAATAATCTCCTTAGGTACTTATCCATCTTTCTGTCCATGGGGTCTCAAAAGGAGGGGCTATTCTCGAGAAGAATAGTAGTTCGCTTAGCCAGAGTGGAAAATGCTCCATTCACCTTGGGAATGATACTCCCCAACTCCAGATGAGAGTCAGGAAATGGAAATATCTTCTTAAAGTTAGCAGACGGGGAGAACAGAATCCCTGGTTTCTTACTATTCTTTAGAAATGATGTATGCCGTGCGAGTAGGAACAGAAAACCCCCCAGGAGTCTTGGATTTAACCTGAGAAACCATGTCCAATTTTGGAATCTTACGGCTAGATTTAGAGTTTTGTCGGTAACGACCCGCGTAGCTAACGCTGGCTTTTTTCTGGCCGCACCTTTAAAATAACTCTGGTATTGAGAGTCCACAGAATGGCTGCGTTAGGCTCCAAAAAAGGAGCGTAGAGCATATTTAACGCAACTTCAACTCTCGATACCAGAGACTTACGGACGCGGCCAGCCTCAAAAACGTGCTCGTGCACGATTCCCCCATAGGAAACAATGGGGCTGTTTGAGCTGAAAAAAAACCTAACACCTGCAAAAAAGCCGCGTTCAGCTCCTAACGCAGCCCCATTGTTTCCTATGGGGAAACACTTCCTACGTCTGCACCTAACACTCTAACATGTACCCCGAGTCTAAACACCCCTAACCTTACACTTATTAACCCCTATTCTGCCGCCCCCGCTATCGCTGACCCCTGTATATTATTTTTAACCCCTAATCTGCCGCTCCATAAACCGCCGCTACTTACATTATCCCTATGTACCCCTAATCTGCTGCCCCTAACACCGCCGACCCCTATATTATATTTATTAACCCCTAATCTGCCCCCCACAACGTTGCCTCCACCTGCCTACACTTATTAACCCCTAATCTGCCGAGCGGACCGCACCGCTATTATTATAAAGTTATTAACCCCTAATCCGCCTCACTAACCCTATAATAAACAGTATTAACCCCTAATCTGCCCTCCCTAACATCACCGACACCTAACTTCAATTATTAACCCCTAATCTGCCGACTGGAGCTCACCGCTATTCTAATAAATGTATTAACCCCTAAAGCTAAGTCTAACCCTAACACTAACACCCCCCTAAGTTAAATATAATTTAAATCTAACAAAATTAATTAACTCTTATTAAATAAATTATTCCTATTTAAAGCTAAATACTTACCTGTAAAATAAATCCTAATATAGCTACAATATAAATTATAATGATATTATAGCTATTTTAGGATTAATATTTATTTTACAGGTAACTTTGTATTTATTTTAACCAGGTACAATAGCTATTAAATAGTTAAGAACTATTTAATAGCTAAAATAGTTAAAATAATTACAAATTTACCTGTAAAATAAATCCTAACCTAAGTTACAATTAAACCTAACACTAAGCTATCAATAAATACATTAAATAAAATACCTATAATTATCTACAATTAAACCTAACACTACACTATCAATAAATAAATTAAATACAATTCCTACAAATAAATACAATGAAATAAACTAACTAAAGTACAAAAAATAAAAAAGAACTAAGTTACAAAAAATAAAAAAATATTTACAAACATTAGAAATATATTACAACAATTTTAAACTAATTACACCTACTCTAAGCCCCCTACTAAAATAACAAAGACCCCCAAAATAAAAAAAGGCCCTACCCTATTCTAAATTACTAAAGTTCAAAGCTCTTTTGCCTTACCAGCCCTGAACAGGGCCCTTTGCGGGGCATGCCCCAAGAAGTTCAGCTCTTTTGCCTGTAAAAATAAACATACAATACCCCCCCCCCAACATTACAACCCACCACCCACATACCCCTAATCTAACCCAACCCCCCCTTAAATAAACCTAACACTAAGCCCCTGAAGATCTCCCTACCTTGAGTCGTCTTCACCCAGCCGAGCCAAATTCTTCATCCAAGCGGAGCAAGAAGAGGTCCTCCATCCGGTAGAAGTCTTCATCCAAGCGGGGCAGAAGAGGTCTTCCATCCGATTGAAGTCTTCATCCAAGCGGAATCTTCTATCGTCATCCATCCGGAGCGGAGCGGCAGCATCCTGAAGACCTCCGACGCGGAACATCCATCCTGGCCGACGACTGAACGACGAATGAAGGTTCCTTTAAATGACGTCATCCAAGATGGCGTCCCTCGAATTCCGATTGGCTGATAGGATTCTATCAGCCAATCGGAATTAAGGTAGGAATATTTTGATTGGCTGATGGAGTCAGCCAATCAGAATCAAGTTCAATCCGATTGGCTGATCCAATCAGCCAATCAGATTGAGCTCGCATTCTATTGGCTGATCGGAACAGCCAATAGAATGCAAGCTCAATCTGATTGGCTGATTGGATCAGCCAATCGGATTGAACTTGATTCTGATTGGCTGATTCCATCAGCCAATCAGAATATTCCTACCTTAATTCCGATTGGCTGATAGAATCCTATCAGCCAATCGGAATTCGAGGGACGCCATCTTGGATGACGTCATTTAAAGGAACCGTCATTCGTCGTTCAGTCGTCGGCCAGGATGGATGTTCCGCGTCGGAGGTCTTCAGGATGCTGCCGCTCCGCTCCGGATGGATGACGATAGAAGATTCCGCTTGATGGAAGACCTCTTCTGCCCCACTTGGATGAAGACTTCTACCGGATGGAGGACCTCTTCTTGCTCCGCTTGGATGAAGAATTTGGCTCGGCTGGGTGAAGACGACTCAAGGTAGGGAGATCTTCAGGGGCTTAGTGTTAGGTTTATTTAAGGGGGGTTTGGGTTAGATTAGGGGTATGTGGGTGGTGGGTTGTAATGTTGGGGGGGGGTATTGTATGTTTTTTTTTACAGGCAAAAGAGCTGAACTTCTTGGGGCATGCCCCGCAAAGGGCCCTGTTCAGGGCTGGTAAGGCAAAAGAGCTTTGAACTTTAGTAATTTAGAATAGGGTAGGGCATTTTTTTATTTTGGGGGTCTTTGTTATTTTATTAGGGGGCTTAGAGTAGGTGTAATTAGTTTAAAATTGTTGTAATATATTTCTAATGTTTGTAAATATTTTTTTATTTTTTGTAACTTAGTTCTTTTTTATTTTTTGTACTTTAGTTAGTTTATTTCATTGTATTTATTTGTAGGAATTGTATTTAATTTATTTATTGATAGTGTAGTGTTAGGTTTAATTGTAGATAATTATAGGTATTTTATTTAATTTATTTATTGATAGTGTAGTGTTAGGTTTAATTGTAACTTAGGTTAGGATTTATTTTACAGGTAAATTTGAAATTATTTTAACTATTTTAGCTATTAAATAGTTCTTAACTATTTAATAGCTATTGTACCTGGTTAAAATAAATACAAAGTTACCTGTAAAATAAATATTAATCCTAAAATAGCTATAATATAAATATAATTTATATTGTAGCTATATTAGGATTTATTTTACAGGTATTTAGCTTTAAATAGGATTAATTTATTTAATAAGAGTTAATTAATTTCGTTAGATTTAAATTATATTTAATTTAGGGGGGTGTTAGTGTTAGGGTTAGACTTAGCTTTAGGGGTTAATACATTTATTAGAATAGCGGTGAGCTCCAGTCGGCAGATTAGGGGTTAGTAATTGAAGTTAGGTGTCGGCGATGTTAGGGAGGGCAGATTAGGGGTTAATACTATTTATTATAGGGTTAGTGAGGCGGATTAGGGGTTAATAACTTTATTATAGTAGCGGTGCGGTCCGCTCGGCAGATTAGGGGTTAATTATTGTAGGTAGCTGGCGGCGACGTTGTGGGGGGCAGGTTAGGGGTTAATAAATATAATATAGGGGTCGGCGGTGTTAGGGGCAGCAGATTAGCGGTACATAAGTATAACGTAGGTGGCGGTCGGCAGATTAGGGGTGTACTTTAGAGCACAGTAGTTAAGAGCTTTATAAACCGGCGTTAGCCCAGAAAGCTCTTAACTACTGACTTTTTTCTGCGGCTGGAGTTTTGTCGTTAGATTTCTAACGCTCACTTCAGACACAACTCTAAATACCGGAGTTAGAAAGATCCCATTGAAAAGATAGGATACGCAATTGACGTAAGGGGATCTGCGGTATGGAAAAGTTGCGGCTGAAAAGTGAGCGTTAGACCCTTTTTTGAATGACTCCAAATACCGGCGGTAGCCTAAAACCAGCGTTAGGAGCCTCTAACGCTGGTTTTCACGGCTACCGCCAAACTCCAAATCTAGGCCATAGGTTTCTCAGAAGACTCAGGTTCAGGAACATCCAGAGTTGATAAGACCTCCTTAAGTAAAAATCTCAGATGTTCCAATTTATATCTGAAGTTAATCTATTCTGGCTCCGCTATCTTTTCTTCAGGGCCATCAGAAAAGGAGAGTTCAACTGCAGACGCAACTGAGGAGCGATAATCCTCAGAATGCTGAGAAAGACTGACCAATGCCTGCATCTGCGAGTTGTTTCATGCAACATTATAGCAACTTTAAACCCTTTCTTTGATGTAACTTATGCACTTTTTGCCCACTACGTGTCAAAATACTAGATGAGATCCATATGGATTGTGATATGACAACTGAAATCATCAAATGCAAGTAACCAAACCTAGGTTACAGGCAGATCAACAAAGCTAACCTAGGATTGTTTACGTCCATTAGATAATTTCTGTTGTCATATCATAATCCATATGGATCTTAGAGTATTATCTGGTATTTCGACACGTAGTGGGCAAAAAGTGCATAAGTTGCAGCAAAGAAAGGGTTTAAGGTTGCTATAATGTTGCATGAAACAACAATGCTATATAAGTTTACCAATGAATGCACAAACCTCCGTTAAACCACAACTGTAACTTTGATTGTAAACAAAAACACTCCCATAATGATAAGCCAATAAGGAGGAAGGAGGTGTAACCCCTTCTGATAACAATGGAGTTAAGTCACAAATGGGGAGGAGTGGATTATGAAACCACTTGTGATAGGTAGAAACGAGGCAAGTTGCATAGGCACCTATACCACTGTCACTCTTGAGAAAGTTTGCGTAAAAGCAAATGAAACACGTAAAGAAGGAAAAGAGAGTAATTTGGAGTTGTCTCTGACAGCAGCAGTCGTACTGTGCCGGGCGTATCAATAACAGAGATCGGACTGGACATTTGCAGTGGGACATTGCTCCTTAACTGAAGTCTGCTGTGTGATGTTATGAGACTGACAATTCTATTTCCGTGTGTTTTCAACCGCTTGTTTTATATTAAATTTGTTTGGCTACCTTGATGTGGGGTTGTGCCTTGTCAGATTGATTCTATTGAATGAGGGTGGGCAACTTTCCTTGGAACACGGCTGCATCCCAGAACTGACAGAGGGTCAAGAGTCTGAATTGAGATCAATTGGATACCATATCTATTCTGATAAAACACTTTGTATTCCTGTGCAGAACCACTGAACTATTATGGGAGAGTGGTAACATTTTATACCATTAAGTCTAATTCTCTCTTAGTGTGAAACTTCTGCAGGATATTAAGTGCAATTTTCATTTTAGGAATACAGTACTTAATATATTATCCCCAATATTAACATCACTACTATTTTTAGCATCAATATTTTTGAGGGATTTTAAATACTTTTAAATTTTATTAAGTATTTTATTGTATTGAACCTACATATTGTAGGGTTGATTCTCAAAATTTTCCTCTAGAGATTTCGTTTTATTTATATATGTAATAAGGGCGTATTGTCAGCGCTACTATATATTTTTGTGTTATTTAAAAACACCCTTCATACTGATGTCTGTCATCAACAAAAATATCAGAGCCCTAACATACCACCAGCAATAATACTAATGAATCAGCACCTCCGTAGCTCACCGGATATATATTTGTGCCCCTGTAGCAGAAACCGTGATTCAACCTGCTCATGAACCCTTAGAAGGAAAAAGGTGCCATCCGGTCACCAGAGACAATGCCCAATTATTTGCAGGTCCCACCAGGGTGGAGAAAAAAATGAAAAGGGACTTACCCTCCAGGGTCACTGCTGTGGAGCAGAAACAGCACCTCCAGGTCTGACAGCTTCATCCACTTCTGACAGGGACCTGAGAATGAAAGGAAAGCAGTGTAAACTTACACTGGTTGCCAGGTGAGGTGTTAGCAAAACTATACTGTAAGGAAGCTATGGAAGGTTACCTGCGACATCCAGAAGCTAACAGCTACAAACACTTTTACTAAGAGGATTACATGGACACAGGATAAATGAAAAAAAGAATTCGGGGCTGGACTGTACTGTGAAGTCAGGATCAGACTGATATGCTACAGGAAAGTTCTTCTCTGTGAAAGGCACATATTGAGCAAAAAGAGGCTGCTTCTAGGGTGGTAACTAGCCATAGAACAAGCTATTACGCTATTGTTCGTTCCCAGGTTGAGCGCTTCTCTCTTTTTATTTATGCAAATTATGTCACTTTGGGAAGTCTCCCTAAGTGTGATGCGGGAATCCAGACGTGGACCCGTTGCTCAGTGTGCCCAGAGGGATATGGCTGCACCTCACTGACGAGGCCCACAATAGGCCGAAACGTACGTCTGGGGTTTTGCTGTTTCTCTTGTTTAGAGAGGGATTGCCTGGTATTTCGGGGCTGGACTGTATTGTGAAGTCAGGATCAGACTGATATGCTACAGGAAAGTTCTTCTCTGTGAAAGGCACATATTGAGCAAAAAGAGGCTGCTTCTAGGGTGGTAACTAGCCATAGAACAAGCTATTACGCTATTGTTCGTTCCCAGGTTGAGCGCTTCTCTCTTTTTATTTATGCAAATTATGACACTTTGGGAAGTCTCCCTAAGTGTGATGCGGGAATCCAGACGTGGACCCGTTGCTCAGTGTGCCTACAGGGATATGGCTGCACCTCACTGACAAGGCCCACAATAGGCCGAAACGTACGTCTGGGGTTTTGCTGTTTCTCTTGTTCAGAGAGGGATTGCCTGGTATTTCGGGGCTGGACTGTACTGTGAAGTCAGGATCAGACTGATATGCTACAGGAAAGTTCTTCTCTGTGAAAGGCACATATTGAGCAAAAAGAGTAGAGATGGGAAGTTCGGTTCTTCTGGGTGAATCGGTTCATTTCGGACGGTTCGATTAACTGAACCGGTTCATGAACCGATTCACCAGTTCACCTACTGAACATGAGATAGAGGCTCTACCTCATGTTCAGTAGGTGAACTGTAGAGCCGCAGATTCGTTTCTGAATCATGAGTCACTGACTGTGTGAGTTGTGTGACGCTCTATATCTATCATGACTCATGATTCAGTGTCTAACAGTTCAGCTCCTCCTGAGTCCTCACAGCCAGGCAGCGTTGGCTCCTTCACAGATACATACATCACAGTACATAGAACAGAGCATGCTGTATACTCTGTTCTATGTACTGTGTTGTATATATTTTCCTAAGATATGCATATCTACTCTGTATGGCTTATAAATAAATATAAGGGTGAGACCTGCTGTTTCTCTAAGGGTTAATTTAAGGTGCAGTTTGGGGTATATTTGAATCAGTGTACTGTTAACTGACTCCTTTGCAATGAATCGTTCAGTTAACAGTACACTGATTCAAATATACCTCTAACTGCACCTTAAATTAACCCTTACAGAAGCAGCAGGTCTCAACCTTATATTTATTTATAAGCCATACAGAGTTTTGGTTTATAAATATAAGGTTGAGACCTGCTACTTTTGTAAGGGTTAATTTAGGTGCAGTTAGGGGTATCTTTGAATCAGTGTACTGTTAACTGAATGATTCATTGCAAACAGTTCACTTCTTGAATCAGTAACAGTGCTGGTAATATGATCCTAGAGTGAGGCTGTCTGATTCATTGCAAAGGAGGAGTTAGCAGAAGCAGTACACACTCTAGAATCGTATTACCAGAGTTGCTGCAGACTCAGGAAGTGAACTGTTTGAAACTAATCAGTTCAGTCTGGTGAACTGATTCATACAGTTCACTGAAAAGATCCAGTTCAAATGAACGATTCGTTCATGAACTGGACCTCACTAAAAAAGAGGCTGCTTCTAGGGTGGTAACTAGCCATAGAACAAGCTATTATGCTATTGTTCGTTCCCAGGTTGAGCGCTTCTCTCTTTTTATTTATGCAAATTATGACACTTTGGGAAGTCTCCCTAAGTGTGATGCAGGAATCCAGACGTGGACCCGTTGCTCAGTGTGCCTACAGGGATATGGCTGCACCTCACTTACGAGGCTCACAATAGGCCGAAACGTATGTCTGGGGTTTTGCTGTTTCTCTTGTTCAGAGAGGGATTGCCTGGTATTTCGGGGCTGGACTGTACTGTGAAGTCAGGATCAGACTGATATGCTACAGGAAAGTTCTTCTCTGTGAAAGGCACATATTGAGCAAAAAGAGGCTGCTTCTAGGGTGGTAACCAGCCATAGAACAAGCTATTACGCTATTGTTCGTTCCCAGGTTGAGCGCTTCTCTCTTTTTATTTATGGACACAGGATAACCCCAGTCCTTCCTCGCAGGGAAACTACCCATTTAAGGACTAAATTCCAATTTTCTACAGAGCGCAATTTTCGCCTACCTCCTAGTTAACTAGGCAAAGAATTACTGATAGAGTATAGGTAGTGGGAGGGATTTGGCTGAGGTGTCTTTGCCTCCTCCTGGTGGCCAGGTGTTGTATTCACAACAGTAATTAATTAATTTGTGGACTCTCCCTGCCATTGGAAAGCAAATGAGTAAGCATTGCTAGACAAAGCTGAAGGACAGAGAATGATCAATGTGTCGTACCTGTATCTAGTACATTGATCTTCTCCTCATAAGGGACTACCCTAATTCCAATGCAGTAATAAAAACGCAGTTGAAAATACTGATATCAACCATTGAAACCTGCAATATAATAAACAGTATGCTGTGATACTCATACTAAGATAATACAGTATTAAAATATCTCTGGGACAGAGACCCCCTTTAGCAGTACTCTGCTAAAACCAGCAAATACATAATGTACTCTGACATAAATTTACAGTGATGTCTTAAAAATCATATTTCTGGGGGCGGATTGGGCGGGCGTCCATGATGGCCGCACCACACTAGAGCTCCGGAGACGGCAGCGGCAGAGACCCACTCCTGGGACAGCGCATCCCGAGCTGATCGCCTAAAAGGGTCTGTAAAGTAAAGTGGCAAATGTCGGGAGCCCTTTGAGACTCGGATCATCAGCGGGAGCCCCGCTAAAAGCACCTGTATAAGACCGGCGGTAAAGGCCGCAAACAGAGCCTGCCTGGAGTAACGATACTCGCCGGAATACTTCTGGGCTTCAAATCGCGCCTAATCGAGCGCTAAGCAGACAGGATTGACAGAGGTGCTCTCATCCACTGGTAAACCCCTGGGCAAGCGTAGCTCTGGTTAGTTGGAGCAGTTCTTTTTCCAACATCTTTCCGGTTTGTCATCTGAGGGGTAAGGCCATGTGGCGTTCTTGCTGTTTTCACCTACTCATATATTAACAACATGAGAACATTTGTGACCTGATATAACATGTATACGCCTAAAGAGACACAGTGAGTTTATACAGAACCTTTTAAAAGCATCTTATTCCCTAACTCCAAGCCTGGTTCACTCCACATATCACAAGCTGTAAGCAAAAATAAATGTTTTCTTTTCAATGACCCTGCCAGACATTAATACCTTCACTTACTAACACGCTTTAAAGCTGTATTCTGCCCAGCTAATTCCTTGTCAACAATGCAAACCTGTCCTGAGGTTTTGAGTTTACTTTACCGGACAATATAAGCACTCTTAAAGGGACACTGTTAATAATAATATTGGCTACAAGTGGCGCTTCTGAACTCTGGGCTTTGCCCCACCTAAAATCACTCGTGGAAGCGATTTACCATAAGATGGCACTCGGCAGGAACTCCAAAATGGAGAAAAACCAGAAACACAATACAACCTCCAGCACAATGAACACTTTCTTTAAAAATACCGATAAGAAAAAAAGGGCAGAAACCCCTCAGACAGTGGAGATGAGTACCAATCTGATAATCCAGATGACTCACAACCGCCACAAACCCCGCCAAACAGTTCTCCACGAGGGGATGGCCCGGTAACTATGAAAGCCATAGAGGAATTAATAAATCAAGTCAAGTTATGTATCAAAAATGAGTGCGCTGACTTGAAAAGGGATATCAATGAGCTGGGCTTCCGCGTGGAAGCATTGGAAGACGACAGGGAAGAATGGGCAAAAGAAATGTCTGGCATGTCTCACTCCTTGGAGGATCAACAAATGCAAATCAAAGAATTGGAAAACAAAGTGGATGATATGGAAAATAGGGCGAGACGGAACAATCTCCGCATTAGGGGAGTACCTGAGTCTGTGAAGGGTGAGGATATTCAAGAACACCTTCAAAACCTGTTTCAGTCCCTAGCAATAGCCGGCCAACGCGTAATTGATGTATTGCCTTTAGAAAGAGCTCACCGTTCACTGTGCCCTAAACCTAGTGATAATCAACCCCCGAGACATTGTAATCTGCTTCCAAAGTTACAGAGACTGAGAGAAAATCTACCAGCTAGCAAGGTTGCAGCCCACCTTTTCTTATATGGGTGCTAAAATTCAGATCTTTCAGGACTTGTCCGCAAGGACGCTTCAAATCAGAAAAGAATATGCTCCTCTCACAACCCATCTACGCTCCTTGGGAATCCCTTACAGATGGGGCTTCCCAGTCTCTCTGCAGGTCACCAAGAATGGGAAAAGATACGAATGTTTGAGCCCAACTCAGACGCCTGATTTCTGTAAACAGCTGGGCCTTCCCCCTGTGGAGGCACAGGCCTCTACCACTAGTATTACACCTCTACCACCGCGACCACAAAGAAAACTGTGGTCTGAAGTAGCGAGCAAACGCAGTAAGAAGACGGACAGCCTTGAAGCTCCAAAAATCTCAAGAAGTTACCTGACTAGCAGCTAAGCTTTGTGAGTTCACCCGAATCTGTGAGTATGGTACTTGTGACTTTTTTTCAAATGTCTCGAAAGGATAACAATTCCACTCACATAGACTTTACCTTATATTACTGATAACCCTGGGGGTACAATCCCGCGGGTCAGATACAGACACCGCTGGAAAAAGATCCCGGGTCATCTATGCATCTATGTTCTAATGTATCTTTCCTTATATCCCCTAAGGCTCTCCCTCTCCCACCCTTTAATTATACTTTCAGACACCTTATACACTATTCAAAAGTGTTTGCATAGAGTATAGAGTACAGTCTAATTGTCTACGAATGGTACTGTTATAGTTTTATTAGAATATGTCTTGCGTACAAACCACCACTCAGACCCATAAGATCACACACTCCCAAGTCAGTGCCTTCAATATTGCCACTCAGAACGTGAAGGGTTTCTTATCCACTCAGAAGAGGTCAATTGCTTTCCATGACTTCTTTAAAAAACACATAGATATTATTATGATCCAAGAAACTCACTTTAGAAAAGTCAATGAACCGTCTCTCTCACACCTCTACTACGACCAACACTTCCTTAGCTCAGGCCCAACAAAGCACAATGGGGTTTGTATTTCATTTAGAAGGGGAACACCTTTTCAGCTCCTGGACAAATATCAGGACCAAGAGGGCAGGATACTGATTGTACTATGGCAGACCACTTACTTTGGCTAACATTTATGCCCCTATACGCCCCTCGCCTTCTTTCTTTGGTAAAGTTAGCAATCACATAATAGATATCTCCAAAGGGCCCATAATTCTAGGAGGGGATTTCAATTTTCCTATTAGTCCAATTATTGATACGTCCTCGGGTAAGTCATATCTTCGGAATACCCTCATAAAAGCCAACTGGCAGGCATTACGAGCCATTCCTTTTTTTGACACATGGAGAGACACCCAAACCATAGAGACTTTACTTTTTTTTCTAACCCCCAGCACTCCTACACCCGCTTAGACTACATACTTTGTGATCAAAACATGCTGACAGCACTCACTGACTCCCGAATACACCACACCGCCTGGTCAGATCATAGCATGGTCCACTCCATTTTTTAAATGGTCAGCAAAGCGTCAACACCAGCAACTCTAGAGACTTAACTATCAGATTTTAACAGACCCTCTGATAACTACTGACATAATAGAGAAAACCACCAAATTTTTTAATATTAACAACCCTGCTGAGACCTCAATAACTAATAACTGGAAGCATACAAATGCTACATTAGAGGCGTGATAATGACTCATACACACAATATACGTAAACAAAGAACAGCACTCTATATATCATTGATATCTGATTCCCAGGAAAAAGAACGTAAGCTAAAACAAAACCCCAAATCCCCACAGCTTTTATTACAATCCCAACAGGCCAGGGAAGCACTTACCCAATACCTGATTAAAAATGCCCACCTCCGGGCAATCACGACTAAATCTAAATTCTTTATTGAAAGTAACAAGGCAGGACGCCTTTTAGCCAGATCCCTTAAGAAGAAAAACTACAAATCTTTTATTCCTAAAATAGTGGATTCCTCTGGATCCTCTTACACTTCTAATGCCGACATAGTCAAACAATTTGCAGAGTACTACACTTCCCTCTATAACCTTCCATCCTTGGACACTACACAAAAAAATAGACTTATTGATAACTTCCTATCTCAGGCGCATCTGCCCACCCTAACAAAAGAGCAATGTGAGTCTTTGGACTCACAGTTCACTTTGCAGGAACTCCTTGTAGCAATTAAGAATCTTCCCCAAGGAAAACCCCAGGCCCAGACAGATTTACTCCTAAATTCTATCACCTGTTCAAGTCCGAACTAAGCCCTCAGCTTCTTCAATTATATAATTCCATCGACAATACAAACCTCCTACCGCAGTCTTTATTGGGGGCCACGATTACTGTTATTCCAAAGCCTGGCAAACCAACAGACCAAGTCACCAATTACCGCCCTATTTCTCTAATAAGTATAGATATGAAGCTTTATGCTAAATTACTAGCGACAAGAATAAATAGATTTCTCCCTTTACTTATACACACAGACCAGGTGGGTTTCATCCCCGGTAGGGAGGCCAAGGACAACTCAATACGGGTCTTACAAACCCTGTCTTCAGCTGTCTCCTCCAAGTCCTCTCTAGTTTTGTTGTCCACAGACGCGGAGAAGGCCTTCGACAGGGTGGACTGGGATTTCCTCTGGGTTGCTCTGTCGAAGTTTGGATTTTCGGAGGCGTCAATTACACGAATAAAGGCATTGTATCATAGCCCCACAGCCAGAATCTCTGCTAATAATACACTATCAACTCAAATCCCCATAAAAAACGGTACCCGTAAGGGATGCCCCTTATCCCCCCTGCTGTTCGCCTTAGTGGTAGAGACAGTAGCGGCTAGGATTAGAAGCAATAACAATATCCACGGGGTCTCTTTTGATGGGAACCAACAAAAGTGCCTCCTTTACGCAGACGACATTATTTTTACGATTCGTTCCCCACTCCCCTCTATACCATCCCTTATCACAGAATTAGATGAGTTCAAACAGGTCTCCAATTTTACCATTAATATGGGAAAGTCAATGTTGATGCCCCTATATATCTCGGAGGAAGAACACAGATCCCTCACTAACCATACCAGCTTTCAGATTACAAATAAAATACGCTATTTAGGAATTGAATTACCCGCCAACCCGGCGGATCTTTTTGACCTTAACTACTCTCCCTTACAGAAAGAGACTCTGTCTTCCCTCAACACCTGGCACAAACAGGGCCACCTCTCCTGGATGGGCCGCATCAATGCTATAAAAATGAACTTCCTCCCCAAATTCCTATACATGTTTCAAATTCTCCCACTAGACCTTCCCCTACACTACCTAATTCAACAACAGAGATGGTTTGAACAATTTATCTTGGCACATAAAAGAACAAGGGTGGCTAGGAACACATTGTACCTTAGTAGGAAGGATGGTGGCTTAGGGGTTCCAAATCTCATGAATTACTAAAAAGCAGCCCACTTAGCACGTATTAATGCGTGGAAACACTCCCAACCGAATAAGCCCTGGGTCCAGCTGGAGTACAGTTTGACAGGAGGTCATTCCTTGGGCGAGGTGTGCTGGATCCCCCCTAAGGCGAGACCCTTGGGAGTCAAGACAAATTATTTTGTTACAGCCTCCCTAAGAGTCTGGGACAAAATTTTGGCCCAAGACGCAACAATTTCTAGCCATATGTCCCCTCTAACCCCTATCTTAAACAACCCAAGCATGCTGGACTCTTTTGCTATTCAGACGCCACGCATCGGGGGCGTGCCCACTAATATCCAGGTCCATACAGTGTTAGATAAGGGTGCGATACGTCCGCAGTTAGAGCTTTCTCAGACATTGGGGCCCCCGTTCCATCTTTGGTTCCCATACCTTCAGATCAGACACGCTATTCTGGCTAACCCCCACAAACAGGACCTCATCAGACCACTCACCCCTTTTGAAACATTATGTAATACTCCTTCAATCACTAGGTCACACATTTACACTATCTATAGAATATTACGAGGCTCCTTCCCCAGTAAGAAACCCTCTTATATATCTAAATGGGAGGCTGAACTGCACAAAACTTTGACAGAACCCAAATGGAGCCACATATTTACTGATACAAAAAACTAATCTATTTCCAAAATTATAGCCGAAATGAATTACAAATTGCTCTCTAGGTGGTACCTGACCCCTCAACGTATTCACAGTATTTATCCGGGTTCCTCCCCCTAGTGCTGGAGGCACTGCGGAGGTAAAGGTACCCTGTCCCATATTTGGTGGTCTTGTCCACTGCTATGTGCTTTTTGATCAGACGTATCGAAAAATATCAACACTATTCTAGGGACCTCAATAACACTTTCACCTAATATCATTTTACTAAATGATACCACAACAATCCCCTGCCTATATAGGAAACGATTATTCCAGTTTATGATTAATTGTGCAAAACATTTGATTCCTAGGTTTTGGAAGAAATGTGTGCTTCCCACTATCTCTTTGTGGAAGCAAGAGGTGGAGCATGTCCTAGAGCTAGAGAAGATTCATTATGTGTTTATTGGTAAACAAGATTTTATTGCTGATGTTCTTTTCATATGGGAGCAAAAGGGTCTGTGATCACTAACAAAGTGAGATATTATAAATGTAATTCTGTATAACCTAATTCTATAGGTTCTGACTTTAAACTCTATGATGTGGTGTTCCATTATGCAGTGCGATGAGTTGATATCTTTAGGCAGAGCACACGGATCTTCCTGTTCATATTCGTTTCAAATTTCCTATGTAAACCTGACATTAATGCATATATACTTTGTGTTGATGCATAAATGCTTTTATGTTATTTTGTTTGAAAATCAATAAAACATTTAATTGAAAAAAAAAAAAAAATCATATTTCTGACTCCTCTATATAAAGAGGTATAAAATATTCTGGAGTTGACATTGTCTACTGCGTTTTTAATAGCAATTAAGGAGCTAAAGCCTTGTGTGTTTTTTTAAATTTTCTTCTGTAACTAGTACCCTTGTTCAAATCCATGAGAAGAATTTTGCCCACAGAGATGTAGGAACATGACGAGTTAATCGCATTGAATAAATCTCCATAGGGATTACATAGCAGGATAGAATTGCTAATTTTGCATTTCCCTTTGCACTTGTCCTAAGGACTTACCCCCTCCAATACCTCAGAGCAGACACTGGGACAGGCCGCCCATTGTGCGCTAAGGCCCCAGCAGCAGAGAGAAGGAGGCGGAGAGTGCACGAAAAATAGTTACTCTCCCTTCCAGCAAAAAAATTCCTTCCGCCTGCTACCCCGGAACCACGGCACATTCTTAGCACTCCTGCTGCTGCCTAAAAATGTAAGGAGTGACGGCCGCTGCAAGTCAAGAAGCTCTTAAAGGGGTGGTAATCACATTGATAATGCAGTCTGAGCCATCAAATAAAACAGCTTGACAAACTGGCTGAATATATCTGTGCACAGTCTACACTGGTTATCACCTGCTGTAAACCCAGCCTCAGCTCTGTATAAGACTGTCTCCTAGTGTGTCAACCTACTGTGACCTGGCTATATAGTAACTGTACCATTTGCATCCTGTGGGCTTTGTGAGACATGTAGGTACTTACCCAGCAAGTTCCCTCCGCTGCTCCTACCAGATGATAGTCCTGATGATGCAGCAGGGAGCCTACCTTTTACTGTAACTAACAGAAGAGTCTATACTAAGGGAGTACATCTTCATGGTCAAACAGGAGTAAAATAAAGGACCTATCCCAGCGACATCTATGGCGGACTTGTAGCTACTACTCCCGCAAGGAGATTTACATTGCACAGCCAGGACTCTCCAATATCTTTCTCTTCCAAGTTTTACCTTATGAGGGAAAATTAAATAAAAAACCCTGCTTGTCTTAAGAAAGCTGAATGAAGAATAATGCTAAGCTGTTCCACTCCATACTATTCAAGGGGCACCACATAGCGATATATTATCTAATAGAAGTAAAACACACAAATGTATATGGTTGTCAACTCACAATGTGGATTGCACTATTGGATAGAGTTCTATAAAAGGCAGGCTGACTTTCACAATGGTCAGTTTGCTACAGCATCCGATACTGCTCTTACTGCACACACCAAAGTATACAGCAGTCCCAATTTATGGAATAAAACTCTTGTATTAGCAAAGCATTTCTCAGCTTACTCAGCTGTTTCATTGGGCCTGATGAAAACAGTTTAATTTCTTAGAACCAGAAGCCTCTGGCTATTAACCCACATATTAATATGCTGACAAGTGGGGCAGGTAGTAAATAGCTCCTTCAGAGATGTAGAACTGGTCAGGAGTTACGCACAGGAACTTCATAAGAGGATAGAATGTTGAGAGTTGTCAAACATGGTGATCAGTTCAAAACAGCAAGCAATGGAATAGTCAAGAACTAGCTGAATTTAGCAATTAGCTTTCATAGGCAAACGGGCATCCAGTAGGCAGAAGTCAGGTCTGGCGCAGTCCGGCAACCAATAGACAATTCAAAAAAGTAGAAAACAATGTTATCTTATACATAGGGGTTGTGAAACTCATCACTGATCTTTTCTGATTCAGATAGAGTATACAATTTTAAATAACTTGAAATTAAATCTATTATCAAATTTTCTTCATTTGCTTGGTATCCTTTGTTGAAGGAACAGCAATGCACTACTGGGAGCTAGCCAAAAACACTGGGTGGGCCAATGACAAGAGACATATGTGCAGCCACCAATCAGCAGTTTGCTCCATGTAGTGTTTTTCATACTTTTTCCACTTATGTGTAAGAAAACTTGGTTTTCTGTTAAAGACTTTTACTGAGAAATTATCCCCCAAAAAAGACCTAACATTCTTTCTGAAGTTAAGAATTCTTTTTTATTTTTTTATTAGTGAAACTTAAAAGCAGTTAAACTTTAAGGCATTACATAATGTCTGCTTCTTAACCTCTTAAGCCGTTCTCTAAGTATATTTAAGTGTCCTTTCATACTCTTGCTTAGAGGCCATGCTGCAAGCCCTCCTTTCATTTTTTATTGAAAAGTGGGAAGGATGTAGAGCCAATCAGACGCAGTGCCTCACGGCCCCTAGGCTGTAATTGGAGCACATCCAACTAATAATTTAGAAGCTTGTGATGTTCCCGTCAATGTGATTTTGGAGCTGGGAACATATTTGTTAAAATCCATGTGGTAGGATCTAATACGTAGTAAATCTGAATGAAAAAAAGCCTGTTCAGTTCCAGAAAACCTTTTGTGGGTCTACGAAGAGCGATGGTGTCATATTTAGCAAACAGGCAGATCTTTCACCAGATCCGTTTCAGTCCCACGTGAAGCCTTTCTCAAGGGTAAACCCCATTTATGCTCTTATTTAAATTACCAGTTTTCCTTCCAAACCAAAAACACCTACTAACTAGAAGTGAAATTATCAGACTTCCAGTAGAGTTGATATCATTACCATCAGATTACAAGTGGATTGTTACTTAACGCTCCTGCTTCTGTGCTAATTCTGCTAGAAGTAAGTTTGTGTGCGTGTCAGGTAGCGATCATATTACGTAAGTTGGAAGTAAAAAGTTGGGGGGGAAAACACCCTACTTGCGTGCAAACCTGATTGCATATTCTCAAGTACGCTAACCCAACATGAAAATACTAATATTTAACATTCCAATGTAGCAAAATATGTTCTACTTATTCATAAATACATATTTGTACATATATCTGATGGTATTTAGATTTTATATATATATATATATATATATATATATATATATATATATATATATATATATATATATATATATATATATATATACAGGGAGTGCAGAATTATTAGGCAAGTTGTATTTTTGAGGATTAATTTTATTATTGAACAACAACCATGTTCTCAATGAACCCAAAAAACTCATTAATATCAAAGCTGAATATATTTGGAAGTAGTTTTTAGTTTGTTTTTAGTTTTAGCTATTTTAGGGGGATATCTGTGTGTGCAGGTGACTATTACTGTGCATAATTATTAGGCAACTTAACAAAAAACAAATATATACCCATTTCAATTATTTATTTTTACCAATGAAACCAATATAACATCTCAACATTCATAAATATACATTTCTGACATTCAAAAACAAAACAAAAACATATCAGTGACCAATATAGCCACCTTTCTTTGCAAGGACACTCAAAAGCCTGCCATCCATGGATTCTGTCAGTGTTTTGATCTGTTCACCATCAACATTGCGTGCAGCAGCAACCACAGCCTTCCAGATACTGTTCAGAGAGGTGTACTGTTTTCCCTCCTTGTAAATCTCACATTTGATGATGGACCACAGGATCTCAATGGGGTTCAGATCAGGTGAACAAGGAGGCCATGTCATTAGATTTTCTTCTTTTATACCCTTTCTTGCCAGCCACGCTGTGGAGTACTTGGACGCATGTGATGGAGCATTGTCCTGCATGAAAATCATGTTTTTCTTGAAGGATGCAGACTTCTTCCTGTACCACTGCTTGAAGAAGGTGTCTTCCAGAAACTGGCAGTAGGACTGGGAGTTAAGCTTGACTCCATCCTCAACCCGAAAAGGCCCCACAAGCTCATCTTTGATGATACCAGCCCAAACCAGTACTCCACCTCCACCTTGCTGGCGTCTGAGTCGGACTGGAGCTCTCTGCCCTTTACCAATCCAGCCACGGGCCCATCCATCTGGCCCATCAAGACTCACTCTCATTTCATCAGTCCATAAAACCTTAGAAAAATCAGTCTTGAGATATTTCTTGGCCCAGTCTTGACGTTTCAGCTTGTGTGTCTTGTTCAGTGGTGGTCGTCTTTCAGCCTTTCTTACCTTGGCCATGTCTCTGAGTATTGCACACCTTGTGCTTTTGGGCACTCCAGTGATGTTGCAGCTCTGAAATATGGCCAAACTGGTGGCAAGTGGCATCTTGGCAGCTGCACGCTTGACTTTTCTCAGTTCATGGGCAGTTATTTTGCGCCTTGGTTTTTCCACAAGCTTCTTGCGACCCTGTTGACTATTTTGAATGAAACGCTTGATTGTTCGATGATCACGCTTCAGAAGCTTTGCAATTTTAAGAGTGCTGCATCCCTCTGCAAGATATCTCACTATTTTTTACTTTTCTGAGCCTGTCAAGTCCTTCTTTTGACCCATTTTGCCAAAGGAAAGGAAGTTGCCTAATAATTATGCACACCTGATATAGGGTGTTGATGTCATTAGACCACACCCCTTCTCATTACAGAGATGCACATCACCTAATATGCTTAATTGGTAGTAGGCTTTCAAGCCTATACAGCTTGGAGTAAGACAACATGCATAAAGAGGATGATGTGGTCAAAATACTCATTTGCCTAATAATTCTGCACTCCCTGTATACACACACACATACATACATACATATACACACACGTAAATACATAAAAAAAATCTGTATACACACACACATACATACATATACACACACGTAAATACATAAAAAAAATCTGTACACACACACACATATATATATATATATATATATATATATATATATATATATAGATAGATAGATACACACAGTATATACAGTATCCCACAAAAGTGAGTACACCCCTCATTTTTCATGTGACAACACTGAAGAAATGACACTTTGCTACAATGTAAAGTAGTGAGTGTACAGCCTGTATAACAGTGTAAATTTGCTGTCCCCCTCAAAAAAACAAAACACACAGCCATTAATGTCTAAACCATTGGCAACAAAAGTGAGTACCACCCCTAAATGGAAATGTTCAAATTGGGCCCAATTAGTCATTTTCCCTTTCCGGTGTCATGTGACTCATTAGTGTTGCAAGGTCTCAGGTGTGAATGGGGAGCAGGTGTGTTAAATTTGGTGTTAACGCTCTCACACTCTCTCATACTGGTCACTGAAAGTTCAACATGGAACCTCATGGCAAAGAGCTCTCTGCGGATCAGAAAAAAAGAATTGTTGCTCTACATAAAGATGGCCTAGGCTATAAGAAGATTGCCAAGACCCTGAAACTGAGCTGCAGCACGGTGGGCAAGACCATACAGCGGTTTCACAGGACAGGTTCCACTCAGGTCGACTAAAGAAGGTGAGTGCACATGCGCAGTGTCATATCCAGAGGTTGTCTTTGGGAAATAGACGAATCAGTGCTGCCAGCATTGCTGCAGAAGTTAAAGGGGTGGGGGGTCAGCCTGGCAGTGCTCAGACCATATACGCCGCACACTGCATCAAATTAGTCTGCATGGCTGTCGTCCCAGAAGAAAGATGATGCACAAGAAAGCCCACAAACAGTTTGCTGAAGACAAGCTTACTAAGGATATGGATTACTGGAACCATGTCCTGTGGTCTGATGAGACCAAGATAAACTTATTTGGTTCAGATGGTGTCAAGCATGTGTGGCGGCAACCAGGTGAGGAGTACAAAGACAAGTGTGTCTTGCCTTTAGTCAAGCATGGTGGTGGGAGTGTCATGGTCTGGACCTGCATGAGTGCTGCCGGCACTGGGGAGCTACAGTTCATTGAGGGAACCATGAATGCCAACATGTACTATGACATACTGAAGCTGAGCATGATCCCCTCCCTTTGGAGACTGGGCCGCAGGGCAGTATTCCAACATGAAAACAACCTTAAACACACCTCCAAGACGACCACTGCCTTGCTAAAGAAGCTGAGGGTAAAGGTGATGGACTGGTCAAGCATGTCTCCAGACCTTAACCCTATTGAGCATCTGTGGGGCATCCTCAAACAGAAGGTGGGGGAGCACAAGGTCTCTAACATTCACCAGCTCTGTGATGTCGTCATGGAGGAGTGAAAGAAGACTCCAGTAGCAACCTGTGAAGTTCTGGTGAACTCCATGACCAAGAGGGTCAAGGCAGTGCTGAAAAATAATGGAGGCCACACTAAATATTGATGCTTTGGGCTCAATTTGGACATTTACACTGTTATACAGGCTGTAACCTCACTACTTGTCATTTCTTCAGTGTTGTCACATGGAAAGATATAATACAATATTTACAAAAATGTTAGGGGTATACTCACTTTTGTGGGATACTGTATATATATATATATATATAGTGTGTACAGATAGTGGGTGGGATCAGAAGTGCTGAGTGACATTTTGACCTGGCTAGTAGGTTAGGACTGGAAATTTTGAGCCGTGTGTGTGTATATATATATATATATATATATATATATATTATCATTTATTTGTATAGCGCCGCCAAATTCCGTAGCGCTAGGTACAATGATAGGGGTATACAAAGATTTGTGATACAATACAAAACATAACAAGACTAAACAAATCTAGCACAGGAGGAAGAGGGCCCTGCTCCGGAGAGCTCACAGTCTATAGGTTTAGGGTGCAGAGACATAAGGTTGGGGTAGCTTGTTACATTGATTGTATTTGCAGCAGTGAGTCAGGCAGTTCATGTACATGTATTAGCTTGGTTCGGATGCGGGATGGAGGAGAGATGGTAAGCCTCTCTGAATAGGTGGGTTTTCAAGGATCTTCTGAAGCTATACAAGGTTGCAGACAGTCTGATGGAGCGGGGTAGAGAGTTCCAGAGGACAGGAGCAGCACGTGCGAAGTCTTGGAGGCGGGAGTGGGATGTAGAGATAACAGGAGTGTAGAGACGTAGGTCAGAGGTTGATCGAAGAGGACGGGATGGGGAGTATATATATATATATATATATATATATATATATCTCCACGTACATATACATAGCCATGTACATATATGTACTTCTATGTTAAAGACCTTTGTGTTATTATGATTGTAACTGTACTTTGTAATATATTTTTGATGTGTTTTGTGATACTTTTTTGTTTCACAAAATAGTTAACCAGAGCTCTGAGAACACAGTAATCATTCTAGCGTAAATCTCAATCGCACTCAAGGGTTCAAGTTTACTTTCAACTTGTAATACGAGTGCCAAAACTGACGCGCGCAAACACCCGCAATAAAATTTATGCTTACCTGGTGAATTCTTTTCTTTTCTGGCATGTAGGGTCCACAAATCCATTTTAATTACTAGTCGGAATTTAACTGCTGGCCACCAGGAGGAGACAAAGAACACCCCAAAGCTTCAAGTATCCCTCCCAATTCCCATAAACCCACAGTCATTCAGCGAATGAATATGTAAAGAGAAGAGGACATAAAGGCTATATAGGTGCCCGAAGTTTAGAAGAAACAAAATAAGCCGTCTTGAAATTAGACAAGGGCGGGTTGTGGAATCTCCATGCCTGGAAAGAAAATAATTTATTAGGTAAGCATAAATTTTGTTTTCTTTCCAGTGGCATGGAGAGTCCACAAATCCATTCTTATTACTAGTGGGAACCAATACCCAAGCTAGAGGACATAGAATGGAAAGGGAGGGAGAAAAAAAAAAGACAGGCAGACCTAAACTGATGGCACCACCACTTGAAGAGCCTGTCTCCCAAAGGTAGCCTCAGCTGAGGCAAAAACAACGAAAGTTCAAACATTTTAAAAATGTATGTAGCGGGGACCAAGAGGTCACCCTGCAAGAACGTTCCCCAAAGCCTCCAGGAAGAAGAAACAGTCTAAGATGAATGAGTCTAATGCTCTGAAGAGACTGATGTTCAGCTGACTAATATGTCAGCCAAAGACACTCTTTAACCAAAAGGAAAAAGAAGTTGACGCAGCCCTCTGGCCCTTACGTTGGCCAGCAAATCCTACAAAATCCTTAGGAGCTGGGAGATAGGAAATTAGAGCACTCACTAGATCCAAGTTGAGTAGCAGACAATCCTTCTGAGAAGGATTGGGGCACAAGAAAGAATGAGAAAATCAGATTTATGTTGCAGTCCGAAACTACATTAAGAAGAATCCCAAGATGGTACGAAGAACCGCCCTATCCACATTGAAAATGAGAAAAAGCGGGTCACACTGTAGAGCACATTGTATAGAGACTCTACAAGCAAAAGGAAAGCTAACAGAAAAATTTCCAGAACAACCAATAAAAACAAAAGAATTCATAGGTTCAAACAGAACCTGCTGTAGAACTGACACCATCAGTCCAACTCCAGAACCAAGCACCAGAAATTTGATTACCGTTCCCTAGTAGGAGAACATTAGGAAAAAGACAGAAGAGAGACTTCGCCCACCGAAGAAACGAAAACCCCACCTTCCTTGCTAAGGAACTCGTGTTCCTCCCAGCGGAAGAAATTACCACTGAAGAGACAATGAACGCTTGGAATCTGATAAACCAGCCTCCAGGTGGATTCAATCCCATGACCACCTGCACGCAAATCAGAGAAGCTAACCACCAAGCTACAGCGGTACTATTCAAACTATAAATAATTATAGGGAGGACGGATTCCATCCAAGAACAGGATCACACTTAAAAAGGACCCCAAAAAGCTCCCCAGCCCAAAAAGCTGACCTCCAAAGACACAATCTCTCAAAATGGTCTCAAATGGCAAGTACATGAGACACATGGTCCATACAGAGCCATAGGGATATAAAGGCCTCTTGACAGGATGAAAAGAACTATTCCCTGAGAGAACGCTGAGTGGACTCTGATCCAAAGTCTAAGAATAGCTTATAGATCCCGATGAAGAAAACAAAAAAGGAATAAACTTGTATCCCAGTGACTTTCCACTGAGCAACCAGAGGGCTTTCCAACTATGCGACCTGGCAATAGGTAATGAAGAGATGTTGCCAGAGTCAAATATCGCATTCTGTAATATCTGGCCACTGCTTAAACACTTTCTCTGATCAGTAGCACAAAAGAATCTGTGAACGAAAAGAATCTTAGCACTTGGGAAGCCATGGTAAGACCAAAAGGAAGGACTCTATCAGAAGCACACGCCAGATGAGGGAGCATGAGCTTACCTGGGATCGAAAACCCACAAACTCTGTCAAAGGGGGCATTTTGGAACTAAATTTTTACCCTCTTGGATCAAACATAGATAAGATTAAACCACCAAGATTACTTGCAGAAACAAGTCTCAGAAGAGAAATGCAAGCTATAGAGGAAAAAAGAAGCAGAAATAGGACACTTAGCAACAGTCCTAGGCATAATACCTCTTGTAAGAGAAATATAATGGAATCCTATCTAAAAAATATAAGAAAATAAAGCGAACACACATTCAAGGTGCAAGTAGCTGTATTCAAACTGCTAACCATCCACTTGCTATGTAGCTAAGCTAACAATCAAACTACTACAGTCTAAACAGAGTCCCATGACATATGACCTAGGACCATACAAGATGTCACGGCAAAGGATAAAATCTCCTCAACAAGAGAACGATTAAATAATCACATATATAACACATCGGAAAAAATATGATGTAACAGACATTCATAAGTGACCTCAAAAGGAAAATATATAATTAATGTTCAATAAACAACAGAGGTTACATAAAAATAAACCTATTTGTGTCGTAAGAACACAAAAGAAGAATAAATGTTCCATATGGGACAATGAATGTTACAGACTTTAGGAATATCACCTCAGTAAGAAAAGGATAATATTGTATTCCTGTAAATAAAACATAGAAATAAATATATGAGTGTCCTAAAAACACTCAGTAATTGAGAATGATACATGAAACCATTCATATCACAGGCATTAGTAAAATTCACTTGAAATGAGAGAAATTAATATAAGCCCCTACACATAAAATAGGACAACATACATGTTGCAGACATTAGAAAAAATGTCTGAGTGATTAAAATACGGAGTCCCTGTACAAAAAAGGATAACAAAGAAAACATTACTATGTAATATTATACAAGTTATAAAAAACGTTACCATAACGGCGTGGCAATCTATTCACTTTGAAAGAGATTGAAAATAGGCTGCATACACACAAAATATAAAAATGTGAATTAATCATATTAGATACCCCAAGACATGTAGAAAGGTATACTACATAATACAAACACAGGTTGAAAAAAACTCCTCAGAATGAGAGAGAATGGTATTGCACCTTAAAGGGGCAGTAAACCAAACTTTATGCAACATAATATGGCCGGTGAAATTTTATTAAAAAAGAGGGTTTTTCAGACCGCCGCTCTTGCTCTACTGAGCGGGTCTGGTTTTCCCCCTGAGCGCATCTGGGCAGCTGTCTAGTCACAGCCCAGCCCGATCGTGCCATTACACTCAATGTAGCTCACTCCTGCTCTGTCTGATAGCGGGAGCGAGCTGTATTGAGTGTAATGGTGGCAAATACTAGGAAAACACAGTATTTTTCAGGAGAAAAAACGTCCTGAAAAATAAAACTGCAGTTACATAATGCTTTATTGTAAAAAATAAGCCCATAAGAAAAAACTCAGCCCTCATCCTCTTTGTGGCTTTATATGTACACATTATCAATTTCAAAAGCTGATATAAAATAACTTAGGAGCGAAATAAACACACTTCAAATCTTATATAAAGGGCTAGGCTTAAAAGAGGTTCAGATAATGATCGCACAGGAAAAACTCCATTAAGGAGACAATCTAAAATTCACTCAAACCTCACCGGTCGTGGCAGGAAATAGAACCGCTATTTCCAAAATGGGGCTAATACATATCTTTAACCTGCAGATCTAAACCACTATGTAAACGGAGGTGCTATAATAAAAGCAAAAGGAAACATATTAATATTTAGGCTGTGCAGAGCTCAACACTAACGGCTCTGGAAACAGAAAACGCCCATATGTCTCTAAAAAAAAAGATCTCTAATACAAACGTATCTTCAGAATACTGAACGCACCACCGCATAACTAACATAGCTGCGCTATTGCATCCGCCAACAATGGCGGTTCTTCTTAGATTAAAGATGTGAGTATACTGCAGTATGTGAGCAATAAGTGCACACAAATCTACACAAGCACACCATTATGATTAGTGATGTAATCAGTATGTAATGTGTTTCTATTACTCGATTAGCAGAGGGAAGGAAAATCCTGACAGGCATAACGGCCTGAGCACAAAAGGCCATAGCCTGCGCAACAACTATAAGGCGCTCAACATAACTGCGCCATAAACAGTCCGATCCCTCCAAAGATCAGAGAGAAGGTATATTAAACAAAGTAAAATAAATACTGTGCCCCTAAATAGAAACACCTTAAAAATCTGTAAAAAAGGACCGTGCAGGGATAGAAAGTGGAAATGATATCACCATGACTAGTCCCCACACACCATAAAGCCTGGGCTTAACTGTAGAATTGCCCGGCAATGGAAGCAGCAAAATCCCTGTCCCTAGCAGAGAGCCAGACAGCTGCTCATCCGCAACATATCCAAAAACAGCAGATATAAATACTAAAAATACAAACCCGTTCTGAGGGTAGCAGGTCCCACTAGGTCCCTGATTATCCCAGTCCTGTTCCATGATATTGTCAGTGAAATATATATGAAAGGACTTACCCTCCAGAGTCTTCTGCTGTGTAGCAGTCATAGCAGCTCCAGGTCTGTTAGCCTCATCCGACCGCTGACAGGGACCCGAAGATACAAGAAAAGCAGGGTAACCAAGCCTGGTTTTCTATATAGGGGTTAGCATAAATTGCTGGAGGAAAAGGACTACCTCACTGACCTCTAACAGCTAATAGCAACCATAACTCTTTCTAAAGAGGATTCTCCTATGTACAAAGACAAAGAATGACTGGGGGTTTATGGGAAGTGAGAGGGATACTTGAAGCTTTGGGGTATTCTTTGCCTCCTCCTGGTGGCTAGGAGTTGAATTCCCACTAGTAATTAGAATGGATTCGTGGACTCTCTATGCCATTGGAAAGAAAAACCCATTTTCGCTTACGCCCAACTGTTAAGTGTGCCACTTGTGATCTGGTCCTTAAAGTATAAAAACTTCTTAGGTATTAACAATCCATAACTACTTAATGATTCATAATGATCTTCAGAGAGTTATGAAGACTTTTAATACAAAAGTTACCTTTCTGAGAGGTAACAAAATAAAATAATTTTGCTCAAACCCCATTGGGCCACTGTCGGCAGTAGACCAATTGAATTTCTTTTTTTTATCAATTAAGATTTCATGTAGTAGCCCCCTGGGGGTCTTAAGAGCACAAACTATTGACATGCAAATTAATTCCAAAACTCCATGTCTAGTTTTTTTGTTTTTTTAAATGTTGTCCAACCTTGCATGTAGTCTTAGACTACTTTAGGACCAATCTGATGGCAGACTTGTGATTTGGTAGACTTGTGATTATATTTTCCCTCAAGTTTTTTTTGTGTTTATTTTTTTTTAAAATGTAGACCACAGATACAGCTATTAAACTGTCGCTCGCCACTGCACCGCTACGATCTGTCACACCAGGGTTTAACGTCCCAACTCTTCATAATACTCTTGGTTTATTCAGAATCAACAGATGTTTTTTAAAGCGTTGCCACATTTGAACCCACCATAGGGCACACTTTCAAGACCACACTCAAAAAAAGAATCAAATTTTAAAATATCCCAAAAATTGTAAATAGATTTCCTTATTTGTAAAGTCTGTAAATTATATCCCGAGGTAAAAACGCAATTTTAGTGGATAATCGGTTTATATACAGGGAGTGCAGAATTATTAGGCAAGTTGTATTTTTGAGGATTAATTTTATTATTGAACAACAACCATGTTCTCAATGAACCCAAAAAACTAATTAATATCAAAGCTGAATAGTTTTGGAAGTAGTTTTTAGTTTGTTTTTAGTTATAGCTATTTTAGGGGGATATCTGTGTGTGCAGGTGACTATTACTGTGCATAATTATTAGGCAACTTAACAAAAAACAAATATATACCCATTTCAATTATTTATTTTTACCAGTGAAACCAATATAACATCTCAACATTCACAAATATACATTTCTGACATTCAAAAACAAAACAAAAACAAATCAGTGACCAATATAGCCACCTTTCTTTGCAAGGACACTCAAAAGCCTGCCATCCATGGATTCTGTCAGTGTTTTGATCTGTTCACCATCAACATTGCGTGCAGCAGCAACCACAGCCTCCCAGACACTGTTCAGAGAGGTGTACTGTTTTCCCTCCTTGTAAATCTCACATTTGATGATGGACCACAGGTTCTCAATGGGGTTCAGATCAGGTGAACAAGGAGGCCATGTCATTAGATTTTCTTCTTTTATACCCTTTCTTGCCAGCCACGCTGTGGAGTACTTGGACGCGTGTGATGGAGCATTGTCCTGCATGAAAATCATGTTTTTCTTGAAGGATGCAGACTTCTTCCTGTACCACTGCTTGAAGAAGGTGTCTTCCAGAAACTGGCAGTAGGACTGGGAGTTGAGCTTGACTCCATCCTCAACCCGAAAAGGCCCCACAAGCTCATCTTTGATGATACCAGCCCAAACCAGTACTCCACCTCCACCTTGCTGGCGTCTGAGTCGGACTGGAGCTCTCTGCCCTTTACCAATCCAGCCACGGGCCCATCCATCTGGCCCATCAAGACTCATCAGTTCATAAAACCTTAGAAAAATCAGTCTTGAGATATTTCTTGGCCCAGTCTTGACGTTTCAGCTTGTGTGTCTTGTTCAGTGGTGGTCGTCTTTCAGCCTTTCTTACCTTGGCCATGTCTCTGAGTATTGCACACCTTGTGCTTTTGGGCACTCCAGTGATGTTGCAGCTCTGAAATATGGCCAAACTGGTGGCAAGTGGCATCTTGGCAGCTGCACGCTTGACTTTTCTCAGTTCATGGGCAGTTATTTTGCGCCTTGGTTTTTCCACACGCTTCTTGCGACCCTGTTGACTATTTTGAATGAAACGCTTGATTGTTCGATGATCACGCTTCAGAAGCTTTGCAATTTTAAGAGTGCTGCATCCCTCTGCAAGATATCTCACTATTTTTTACTTTTCTGAGCCTGTCAAGTCCTTCTTTTGACCCATTTTGCCAAAGGAAAGGAAGTTGCCTAATAATTATGCACACCTGATATAGGGTGTTGATGTCATTAGACCACACCCCTTCTCATTACAGAGATGCACATCACCTAATATGCTTAATTGGTAGTAGGCTTTCAAGCCTATACAGCTTGGAGTAAGACAACATGCATAAAGAGGATGATGTAGTCAAAATACTAATTTGCCTAATAATTCTGCACTCCCTGTATTTTTTGTACTTATTCCTGACACTATCCATTGACTTTAAACAGTCCTGAGAATACACCCATTTAAAAGGTTGGTACACATTTCTTATATCCTTTGTTTCTTCCAGTATCTGTGATTCTCAACCAAATAGCAGGTACACTCTCTAATAAAGGATTTAGATGGAAACTTGAAGCATCAAATTCCTATCCATATCTTTCATGTAATACAACTAATCAGTCTTAATTACCATAGGATCCAAAATGATTTATATGTCAATAATCAGCATTCATAGTAAACCTAATCTTAGATTCAACTAAATTTAAAAATTTAATTTTCATAACAAATTAACAAGAGCCATAAAGGGGTTCCATGAAACCTCCCTTGAATAAATCATCTATGAACCTACAGTACATTTTTATATAAAAAGAAGAAAAAAAATGGTCACCCAAAACGTGTTGCAATTCATAATGGTACATATTGTCAGGCCCAAGCAGCGGTAAGGACAATCTGTACTTACCTGGCATTGGGTCCAGGAGCATGCTTAAGCCAATGGGTGCACTAAGCTTAGGAGGGCTGCTTCTGCAAGAGTCTGGGGCCAATCTTGACTCTATGGTCATTCCAAGCTTATGGAGGTAAAAACCTTTCTCAAGTTTGAAATAATTGTGTGTCAAAACAAATTTTATCAATAAAAAAAAAAAAATGTCCAAACCCTGATACAATAGATTGTCTCCACTATCCACAATATATCCTCATCTATAGTAATACAGAGAAAACCTTCCCTTTCTTGAGTGTGTACTATGTATTTGCTTATTTACGCATTTCAGTCATACGTTTACATACTGAGAGATAGTTCCTGTATGGATGATGATGATGCTGTAACTTCCCTTCTGGTTTAGTTGATGTTTATTTTTCACAATTTTTTTAAGACTAGATGTAAGCATTAATGTTCACTATTTAAAATTGTTTTCATACTTTAAATTACATCAGTGTATACTTTAGCTGGTCTCTTATTGAGCACTACAAAATACACCAGGTCAGCATACCTATCCATATCCTTGGACTGCTCTGGATTTGTAAAATCTGTACATTTTATTAACAAAATGCTTTTAAAACATACATTTTGCATGAAAATATTTTACAAATCTCAGTTAATATGTAAAGCATTGACTTTAAATTTCACTTTAAAGGACCACTAAAATCATAATTAAAGTTCCATGATTCAGATATAGCATGCAACGTAAAAAAACTTTCCACTATACTTCCATTATTAAAATGTAAAAAAAAAAAACATTGTATATGCACACTTTCTGAAGCTATAGCTTCTACTGAGCATGTGCAAAATACACAGTATATAAGTATATGCCTTTTGTGATTGGCTGATAGCTGTCACATGGTACAGAAAGAGGGAACATTGGATTAAAATTGTAATTTGCCAGAAAATATTCTACTGCTCATTTCAAATTCAGCATGAGTGCTACTGCATTGTCTTTGTGTATTTGTCAAATATTCAATTCCACTTTATTTAGTGATCCTTTAACTATTGCTGAGTACTGGAGTTGTCAGTAGTATAAATAAGGAACTACATTCTGTGTACTAGAAGACTGCCCACTATAAACATAAGTCATGGTAAATGTGTTTGCTTGTTTTTTGGATTATAGATGTTCCTTTATGTAAACCTTCGACCCCTTTATATATGTATTATTCAGACCAAAGCTTGAATTCCACTTAGACTATGGCAAAATGTGAGATTCTGAATAAATGGACACGTGTAACACAAATGTGCAACAGCAAGTGATTTATTATAAAAATATTTTCATATTTACATATTTATATCCCGCCTATAATGCTTCCTTCATATAGAAACTTAAATACTGAAGTATTGGTTGGTTCATTTCTATCAATAAAATAGATTATTTAAAGGGACAGTCTAGGCCAAAATAAACTTTCATGATTCAGATAGAGCATGTAATTTTAAACAATTTTCCAATTTACTTTTATCACCAATTTTGCTTTGTTCTCTTGGTATTCTTAGTTGAAAGCTTAACCTAGGAGGTTCATATGCTAATTTCTTAGACCTTGAAGCCCACCTCTTTCAGATTGCATTTCAACAGTTTTTCACCACTAGAGGGTGTTAGTTCACGAATTTCATATAGATAACACTGGGCTTGTGCACGTGAAGTAATCTGGGAGCAGGCACTGATTGGCTAGACTGCAAGTCTGTCAAAAGAACTGAAAAAAGGGGCAGTTTGCAGAGGCTTAGATACAAGATAATCACAGAGGTTAAAAGTATATTATTATAACTGTGTTGGTTATGCAAAACTGGGAAATGGGTAATAAAGGGATTATCTATCTTTTAAAACAATAAAAATTCTGGTGTAGACTGTCCCTTTAAAGGGACACTAAACCCCCCAAAAAAATTCTTTTATGATTCAGATAGAGTAGCAATATTAAGCAACTTTCTAATTTACTTCTATTATAATTTGTTAATCATTCTCTTGCTATCTTTTTTTTAAAAGCAGGAATGTAAAACTTAGAAGCTGACCCATTTTAGGTTCAGTACCCTGGATAGTGCATGCTTATTGGTAGCTACATTTAGCCACCAATAAGCAAGTGTAACCCAGGTTCTGAACCAAACATGGGATGGGTCCTAAGCTTTATAAGATAGCAAGAGAACGAAGAAAATTTGCTAATAGGAGTAAATTAGAAATATGCGTAACGCTGCTCTATATGAATCATTAAAGAAAAAATTTGAGTTTAGTGTCCCTTTAACAATAAACGGATAAAGCCAAAACTGTGTATGTATCATTGCATTAGGCATTCAGAATCATCTGTTCAGTTTTTATATAAGATTCTATTTGCATTAAAAGGGACACAAAACTCAAATTGAATTCCCCTTTAAATAACATATTTGAAGGGGTTTAAAACAGTTAGTGGCAAGCAACAGTGAAACGAAAGAAATGCTCTAGCACATAAGATAATTTTTTTATTGCTCCTTTTTGTCCTTTGTTAATATGGAAAAGTTGACTTAAAAAAAGCCTCTTTAATAATATCAGCCTATGTTGCCCCTTTAAATGGGCACTGTACACTAGATTTTTCTTTGCGTAAATGTAGATGATCTATTTATATAGCCCATCTGTGAGTGTTTTTGTAACAATGATTTTCAGACTCCTAACCAAGCCCCAAAGTTTTAGATGTAAACTCAAGTCTACAGACTCCTGATTGCTCCTGTTCGCATATGCAGGGGAGATGAGGGTCTGATCTTTCTGCTTTCTCAGCCCCTTTCAGTGGTTGTCCCAGCCTAACCTCACCAAGAGTGCTAAACTGGGAACTTCTCAGTACGTTTTTAAAAGGTTTTATACTGGATTTTTAGATCGGTAGCTGTGCTTATTCTTCTTTATAGTAGTTTCTATTACATGCAGTTATATGAAAATCGGTGTATATTGTCCTTTTAATTGAACATATGCTGCTGATTTCTCGTATGAAGCTTTTGGTGTTTTACAAGATTTGTCTTTCTTGTGAAGCATTTTCCACATTCGGGACAAAGGTGAGGCTTCTCCTTTGTGTGAGTCCTCCTATGTTGGTTGAATGCGGACTTGTAAGCAAACCGTTTCCCACAGATGTTGCACTTATGAGGTTTCTCCCCCGTGTGAGTTCTCTGATGTTGGATCAGATTATATTTGACAGCAAAAGGTTTCCCACATTCATTGCATTTATAATCCTTCTCCCCTGTGTGTGTTTTATAATGCTTGATAAGACTACTCCTATATGTAAAATCTTTACCACATTCATTACATTTGAAAGCCTTTTCTTCCATATGTTTTTTCATGCAGTCCATGCCGCATTCAAGGCAGCTATTTACATTATTATCAGTTTGCATTTGTGGATTTCCATAAGTGACTTCTCTACTGAAAGGCATAGTGTACAGGGCCTTCACCTGCATATTTCTGTACCCTGCCTCAGTAGCATCTTCTAAAAACATATCCTCACTTTGATAAGACATATAAGCAGAAGAGAAATTTCCCATTTCAAAAGAAGTTGACGCTTTGAACCGGTTTTGCTCAGAAACGTCTTGAGACAACCTGGTATCATCTTCAATCATGTCATCAGATGAACTAATAGTAAAGTGTGATTCTTCAAATATATCCTTTCTCATTTGGTTATCTGTCGAAAGAAATAAAATGAGTAAACATACAAAGTGTGTAAGTACGCTCTAGGATAAAAACGAACCCACCACTATACCTCTAAATTGTCTTGTAGATTTTGGCACAATACTGAATTGAATTGAGAGGTATATCCTGATGTACATCTTTCTCTTAGGGAAACTTGAGACCTCCCAAATCCTACTCAGATTACGAAAGCCCCATGCTTAGACCACTGAGACCCTCTGATTCCCCTGACATAAGCCAAGACCCAAGCATAATTTTTACAGTGCTGGATGGCATGGACTGCCAATTAACAATATCCTGGCTGCACAGAAAAGTGGGCTAAATTGCCCTTTGGAATTCTGCATTCTTTTTTTATTGATATTACTGTGATCAGAGGCTTCATTAAATGTATCTTACAGGCAAATTCATGCACAATCCTACTGTACCAACCATGAGATATATAAATTTATATGTACACAACAGAAACTAGCTAGAATTCACTTAAAGGGCTTGATTTATCAAGCCCTTCTCCTCCCTTTGACTGCAGGTTCGAACAAGCGAACCTGCACTCAAGATTTATCAAGCAGCGGTCATCAGACCACTGTTTCTCTGCCATGTTCTCCACCTCTTAGGTGGAGAATTTCAATCTCCCCGGTCGGGTGACAGCTCCTGCCCACACAGGATTGGCTGTGTGTGGGCAGGGGGCGGGGTTACACACAAGTGCACAAGTAAATGCGGGCAGCGGATTGCTGCCGGCCAGAGGAAAAGCCAGGCTGAAAGGGGCAACTAATATTAGCTATTGGCTAAAGGATGACACACCCAAGCTATATATAGAGAGATTATAGGGACAATTCCAATATTGTACATTGTGTTCATCGGCTCTTTTTCAGCTCCCTATATGCCTTTTAAAACTTGGGAACAATCACAATGTAAACAATATCACCATTTCAGAATAAGAAAAAGATTGCAAAATATATCGGAAAAGTGATCCATACGATGCATGGACAGCAATGAATTAAGCAATCACAATAACCAGACCCTTCATTTTTGACTAAATATAGACAACAGATGCACCAAAGTCAAAAGTCAAAGGGAGTTGATGAAGTGTACCATTGGCCTTTATGACATGTTTGTGATTTGGTATCATTCTATAATGTTGCGCATGTGCAACTCTGAAATGGCCATAGACACCATTTTAGATGTATATATGAATAAATGGTCTAGATTCATTAAACCTATATTCATCACTATTGTATTGTCCGTCGGACGTGAGCGAGATAGTTATTTACACATGTATATGTATTTAATAAAGATACATGATATCTTAAACAGCTAACAAGATCAGTAGGAAAAAGTCTCGACTGCAACATCTAGAAATGGCATTTACCAATCTTGTTCTCATGGTCTTTCTTTTTATTTCATATTCGCATTTCCATAACAGTTACAAAAATTTTTCCTTTGTAAACTGGATTACTCTTAGCAATCGATTTTCTGTGATCGTGATTTAACCGTTTGCTGTTCCGTCTTGTTTACTGGAAACTGAGATAATTTGCATGGGTTTTTACAGAAAAAAAAAATATTTTTCAAAAATCCTATTTTGAAAAATCTCAATTCATACAGGGGTCAACGAATCTGTTTAAAATGTAGAATCCAGGAAGAATATTGTTATAGTTGTGACTGCTAGACCAACAGGATAAATGGGCTTACCTATTTCTCTATTTCTTAAATATACTCGTCTATTTTACCAACTTCGTAGCCCCCCACCACCACCCATATAGTTTACTTAGTAAGCTAAGGAAAATATATCTTACAATCTATACCCTTAAAATTTTTATTTGCGACACATATTGATTTTACATTTATAGTCCCTTTCCTTTATATGTTATAGTACTACTATTCCAATTTTTATTTATTTCTACTTTTCCAATTAGCTCCATTATATATAATGATAATATTACTCGCAAATATTCACCTATGACTATAATTTTAAAGCCCGAATGCGGCTAGCTACTATACAGGGAATATGCCAAGATCTTCTAAAAACTAAACAAAACAAAAAAAAACACAAGGTTCACTATGATTACACATGTCATATAAATATCTATGGTACTTCATAGCTGTTATGATTTATCTTACACAAAGACTTGTTGTTACTCTGAAACTTACAGTATGCCAATTGCTGATATTCTGTTGTTTATAAGATTATATTGAACCTTATTAAAAAAAATATAAAAAATAAGAATCCAGGAAGAACATCTAGGAGCCAGACAGTGGTATTAGTATATAGATCTATGGAGAATAACTAAGATTGTAGGAGCCAGGCGTAAAATTCTAGGAGCTAGTGGTTCCCTGGCTCCTGGCTTTGTCAAGCCCTGGTTTAAAATATCTATAATCTAGCTGGCACTCACTTAAAGAGACATGCTACACAAACATGTTTTCTGTGCAATTGAAAAGATAATGTTTCAAAATGAGTGCCTTGCTTTTTAAAAAAATGGTTGTTCCTGTAAAGAATAAACCAACTTTTTTTCGGTTGGAGTTGTCCCTATAAGCCAGTGAGCAATAAGGTCCTGGTATTCAGTTACACACAATTATTTATTCCTGTTAATTTCACCTGAAAATTGAAGCAGTTTTTTACATAAACGTTTTCATGCAAAAAAATATTACAATTCTAAAACCTTGTGCTGCAATTTTATTACTTAAAGGGATACTAAATCCAATTTTTTTCTTTTTTACTTCAGATAGAGCATGCTATTTTAAGCAACTTTCTAATTTAATCCTATTATCAATTTATCTTCATTCTCTTGCTATCTTTATTTGAAAAGCAAGAATGTAAGCTTAGGAGTCGGCCTATTTTTGGTTCAGCACCTGGGTTGTGCTTGCTGATTGGTGGATAAATGTAGCCACCAATCAGCAACCGCTATCCATAGTGCTGAACCAAAAATGGTCCTGCTCTTTTGCATAGATTCCTGCTTTTTCAAATAAAGATAGCAAGAGAACAAAGAAAAATTGATAATAGGAGTAAATTAGAAAGTTGCTTAAAATGTCATGCTCTATCTGAATCATGAAATAAAAAATGTGGGTTTAGTATCCCTTGAAAAAAAACAGAATTTATGTTTACCTGATAAATTACTTTCTCCAACGGTGTGTCCGGTCCACGGCGTCATCCTTACTTGTGGGATATTCTCCTCCCCAACAGGAAATGGCAAAGAGCCCAGCAAAGCTGGTCACATGATCCCTCCTAGGCTCCGCCTTCCCCAGTCATTCGACCGACGTAAAGGAGGAATATTTGCATAGGAGAAACCATATGATACCGTGGTGACTGTAGTTAAAGAAAATAAATTATCAGACCTGATTAAAAAACCAGGGCGGGCCGTGGACCGGACACACCGTTGGAGAAAGTAATTTATCAGGTAAACATAAATTCTGTTTTCTCCAACATAGGTGTGTCCGGTCCACGGCGTCATCCTTACTTGTGGGAACCAATACCAAAGCTTTAGGACACGGATGAAGGGAGGGAGCAAATCAGGTCACCTAGATGGAAGGCACCACGGCTTGCAAAACCTTTCTCCCAAAAATAGCCTCAGAAGAAGCAAAAGTATCAAACTTGTAAAATTTAGTAAAAGTGTGCAGTGAAGACCAAGTCGCTGCCTTACATATCTAATCAACAGAAGCCTCGTTCTTGAAGGCCCATGTGGAAGCCACAGCCCTAGTGGAATGAGCTGTGATTCTTTCAGGAGGCTGCCGTCCGGCAGTCTCGTAAGCCAATCTGATGATACGCATCCTTTAAGTCCACCGTGGTCATGAATTGACCTTCCTGGATGGTAGAAAGGATCGTTCGAATGGTTTCCATTTTGAATGATGAAACCCTTAGAAACTTGTTTAGAATCTTGAGATCTAAAATAGGTCTGAATGTTCCCTCTTATTTGGGAATTATGAATAGGTTGGAGTAAAAACCCATCCCTTGTTCTCCTAATGGAACAGGATGAATCACACCCATGCTTAACAGGTCTTCTACACAGTGTAAGAATGCCTGTTCGAAGATAATTGAGACCCGTGGAACCTTCCCCTTGGGAGTAATTCCCTGAATTCCAGGAGATAACCTTGAGAAACTATTTCTAGCGCCCAAGGATCCTGAACATCTCTTGCCCCAACCTGAGCAAAGAGAGAAAGTCTGCCCCCCACCAGATCCTTCCCAGATCGGGGGCCAACACTTCATGCTGTTTTGGTAGCAGTGGCAGGTGACTTGGCCTGCTTACCCTTGTTCCAGCCTTGCATCGGCCTCCAGGCTGGCTTGGTTTGAGAAGTATTACCCTCTTGCTTAGAGGGTGTAGAATTTGAGGCTGGTCCGTTTCTGCGAAAGGGACGAAAATTTGGCCTATTTTTAGCCTTAAAAGACCTATCCTGTGGGAGGGCGTGGCCCTCCAGTGATGTCTGAAATAATCTCTTTCAAGTCAGGGCCAAACAGTGTTTTACCCTTGAAAGGGATGTTAAGCAAAAGCGCTCTGCGCGCCACGATAGCAAACCCTGAATTATTCGCCGCTAATCTAGCTAATTGCAAAGCGGCATCTAAAATAAAAAAGAGTTAGCCAATTTAAGAGCTTGAACTCTGTCCAAAACCTCCTCGTACGAAGATTCTTTATTAAGCGACTTTTCTAGTTCTTCGAACCAGAAACACGCAGCTGTAGTGACAGGAACAATGCATGAAATTGGTTGTAGAAGGTAACCTTGCTGAACAAACATCTTTTTAAGCAAACCCTCTAACCTTTAATCCATAGGATCTTGAAAGCACAACTATCTTCTATAGGAATAGAAGTGCGTTTGTTTAGAGTAGAAACCGCCCCCTCGACCTTGGGGACTGTATGCTATAAGTCCTTTCTGGGGTCGACTTTAGGAAACTAATTTCTTAAATATAGGGGGAGGACAAAGGGTATGCCGGGCCTTTCCCACTCCTTATTTACTATGTCCGCCACCCGCTTGGGTATAGGAAAAACATCGGGGGGCACCGGAACCTCTAGGAACTTGTCCATCTTACCTAATTTCTCTGGAATGACCAAATTGTCACAATCATCCAGAGTAGATAATACCTCCTTAAGTAGTGCGTGGAGATGTTGAAATTTAAATTTAAAAGTTACAATATCAGGTTCTGCTTGTTGAGAAATTTTCCCTGAATCTGAAATTTCTCCCTCAGACAAAACCTCCCTCCTGGCCCCTTCAGATAGGTGTGAGGGTACGTCAGAAAAGATATCATCAGCGTCCTCTTGCTCCTCAGTGTTTAAAACAGAGCAATCACGCTTTCTGATAAGTAGGCATTTTGGAAAAAAATGCATGCAATAGAATTATCCATTACAGCCATTAATTGTTGTATGGTAATAAGTATTGGCGCACTAGATGTACTAGGGGCCTCTTGTGTGGGCAAAACTGGTGTAGACACAGAAGGGGATGATGCAGTACCATGCTTACTCCCCTCATTAGAGGAATCATCTTGGGCAATATCATATCTATGGCATTATTATCCCTACTTTGTTTGGACATTATGACACAAATATATCACATATATTTAAATGGGGAGACACATTGGCTTTCATACATATAGAACATCGTTATCTGATGGTTCAGACATGTTAAACAGGCTTAAACTTGTTAACAAAGCACAAAAAACGTTTTACAATAAAACCGTTACTGTCCCTTTAAATTTTAAACTGAACACACTTTATTACTGAATATGTGAAAAAGTATGAAGGAATTGTTCAAATTTCACCAAAATTTCACCACAGTAACTTAAAGCCTTAAAAGTATTGCACACCAAATTTGAAAGCTTTAACCCTTAAAATAACGGAACCGGAGCCGTTTTTACATTTAACCCCTATACAGTCCCAGGTATCTGCTTTGCTGAGACCCAACCAAGCCCAGAGGGGAATACGATACCAAATGATGCCTTCTATAAGCTTTTTCAGTGGTTCTTAGCTCCTCACACATGCATCTGCATGCCATGCTTTCCAAAAACAACTGCGCATTAGAGGCGCGAAAATGAGGCTCTGTCTATGACTAGAAAAGGCCCCCAGTGAAAAAGGTGTCCAATACAGTGCCTGCCGTTTTTATTAAAACAATCCCCAAGATTTAACAACTATTAAAAGTAATAATCTGCCAAATATACTTAGTAAAGTAATCGTTTTAGCCCAGAAAAATGTCTACCAGTTTTTTAAGCCCTAATGAAGCCCTTTATTCTTTTACTTAAACAAAGAAAATGGCTTACCGGTTCCCATAGGGAAAATGACAGCTTCCAGCATTACCGAGTCTTGTTAGAAATGTGTCATACCTCAAGCAGCAAAAGTCTGCTCACTGCTTCCCCCAACTGAAGTTAATTCCTCTCAACAGTCCTGTGTGGAAACAGCCATCGATTTTAGTAACGGTTGCTAAAATCATTTTCCTCTTACAAACAGAAATCTTCATCTCTTTCCTGTTTCAGAGTAAATAGTACATACCAGCACTATTTTAAAATAACAAACTCTTGATTGAAGAATAAAAACTACATTTAAACACCAAAAAACTCTAAGCCATCTCCGTGGAGATGTTGCCTGTACAACGGCAAAGAGAATGACTGGGGAAGGCGGAGCCTAGGAGGGATCATGTGACCAGCTTTGCTGGGCTCTTTGCCATTTCCTGTTGGGGAGGAGAATATCCCACAAGTAAGGATGACGCCTGTAAATGTCAAGATTCCTAGTAAGATCCTTATACAATACCGGACAAAACCAAAACCTAATTATATATATACATATATATATATACATACAGATATAGATATATTTTATGTAAGATATACGTTAAGAGAATTTACCAGTATACGCATCCTGATCGACTTTGACCTGCTGAATATCATTTTCAGACTTAATTTCCCCTCCATCGTCATTAAATATCATTAAATCTGGATTTTCATCCTGGGTATCTGTAATTTAAAGGAAAAGTTAGAGGGATTTAAGTATTTTTATTATATATGTATAGCATATCTTCAAATAAAATATTTGTTTAGAAAACATGTAAACTTGCCATTGTGTTAGCACAATTTGTAGGGGTCCTATTTTAGAGCATATCAGGAATACGCTCTCTAGAATTTAAGTGATTGTAAACTAATTTGCTGCCTAGTATAAAAAGTTATTATCAAAACCAGGGGCATTTTTATTGAATATATTTTTTTTAAGACACTTTTTTTATAAAATATTTATCATTTAGTGATGGTAAACATTGCGCCGTTCCTCCGCCTGCATCACATACTTGATTTAGCTGAGCAATCAGGAATCCGGCTTCATCCAATCGCTGCGTGCCCCACTTGGCAACCAGCTCGTGGGCCACACAACTATTGAAGGAAGCCGGATTCTTCATTAGTCAGCTAAATCAAGTATGAGATTCGGGCGGGGGAACGGCGATGTTTACCATCACTAAATGGTAAATATTTTACAAATAAAGCGTCTTAATAAAATGTAATCAGTATAAGAGTCCCTGATTTTAATAATAATTGTATATACTAGGCAGCAAATAGGTAATATTTACGATCACTTAAAGTCCATTGCTGCAGCCAATCAGATGTCAGATGTAAATGAGCTTGTGGACTGCTATAAGTAATCATTTGTAGGTTGTAGCAAGATGAGGCAACTGCTGGAAAAAAAAAATGCAAAGTACCCTGCAAGCATTTTGGAAAGGAAAGGAATGGTGAAATATACAGGCCTAGAATGTGAGTGATATTTTAGATGGAACTTCAGTCATCAGTTGTAATGAAGTTGCGCTATAACTTACTTTTTAATATAAAACTCAAATATCCCACACTCTGTCGCCCACTTGAAAAGTCAATTTTTCTTTGAGCTAATGGATTGAATTGTTCTCCAATCAGCGCTCTAGCTACAAAAAAAGTGCCATATGGGTAGAGCGCTGATTGGAGAACAATTCAAACCGTTAGCTCAGAGAAAATTTTACTTTTAAAATGGGTGGAAGAGGGCAGTGTATTTTTTAAAAAAAAACATAATTTATGCTTACCTGATAAATTTATTTCTCTTGTAGTGTGTTCAGTCCACGGGTCATCCATTACTTATGGGATATATTCTCCTTCCCAACAGGAAGTTGCAAGAGGATCACCCAAGCAGAGCTGCTATATAGCTCCTCCCCTCACATGTCATATCCAGTTATTCGACCGAAACAAGACGAGAAAGGAGAAACTATAGGGTGCAGTGGTGACTGGAGTTATAATTTAAAATTTAGAACCTGCCTCAAATAGACAGGGCGGGCCGTGGACTGAACACACTACAAGAGAAATAAATTTATCAGGTAAGCATAAATTATGTTTTCTCTTGTTAAGTGTGTTCAGTCCACGGTTCATCCATTACTTATGGGATACCAATACCAAAGCTTAAAGTACACGGATGATGGGAGGGACAAGGCATGAACATTAAACAGAAGGAACCACTGCCTGTAGAACCTTTCTCCCAAAAACAGCCTCCGAAGAAGCAAAAGTGTCAAATTTGTAAAATTTGGAAAAAGTATGAAGTGAAGACCAAGTTGCAGCCTTGCAAATCTGTTCAACAGAGGCCTCATTCTTAAAGGCCCAGGTGGAAGCCACAGCTCTAGTGGAATGAGCTGTAATTCTTTCAGGAGGCTGCTGTCCAGCAGTCTCATAGGCTAAGCGTATTATGCTACAAAGCCAAAAAGAGAGAGTGGTAGCCGAAGCCTTTTGACCTCTCCTCTGTCCAGAGTAAACGACAAACAGAGAAGAAGTTTGTCGAAAATCCTTAGTTGCCTGTAAGTAGAACTTCAGAGCACGGACCACGTCTAGATTATGCAAAAGACGTTCCTTCTTTGAAGAAGGATTAGGACATAAGGATGGAACAACAATCTCTTGATTGATATTCTTGTTAGAAACAACCTTAGGTAAAAACCCAGGTTTAGTACGCAGGACTACCTTGTCTGAATGAAAGATCAGATAAGGAGAATCACAATGTAATGCAGATAACTCAGAGACTCTTCGAGCCGAGGAAATAGCCATCAAAAACAGAACTTTCCAAGATAAAAGCTTAATATCAATGGAATGAAGGGGTTCAAACAGAACACCCTGAAGAACTTTAAGAACCAAGTTTAAGCTCCACGGAGGAGCAACAGCTTTAAACACAGGCTTAATCCTAGCCAAAGCCTGACAAAAAGCCTGGACGTCTGGATTCTCTGCCAGACGCTTGTGTAAAAGAATAGACGGAGCAGAAATCTGTCCCTTTAGTGAACTAGCGGATAAGCCCTTTTCTAAACCCTCTTGTAGAAAAGACAATATCCTAGGAATCCTAACCTTACTCCATGAGTAACTCTTGGATTCACACCAATATAAATATTTACGCCATATCTTGTGGTAAATTTTTCTGGTAACAGGTTTCCGAGCCTGTATTAATGTATCAATAACCGAATCCGAAAACCCATGCTTTGATAGAATCAAGCGTTCAATTTCCAAGCAGTCAGCCTCAGAGAAATTAGGTTTGGATGGTTGAAAGGACCCTGAATTAGGTGGTCCTGCCTCAGGGGTAGAGACCATGGTGGACAGGACGACATGTCCACTAGGTCTGCATACCAGGTCCTGCGTGGCCACGCAGGCGCTATCAGAATCACCGATGCTCTCTCCTGTTTGATCCTGGCAATCAGTCGAGGTAGCAACGGAAAAGGTGGAAACACATAAACTATGTTGAAAACCCAAGGGGCTGCTAGAGCATCTACCAGCACCGCTCCCGGGTCCCTGGACCTGGATCCGTAACAAGGAAGCTTGGCGTTCTGGCGAGATGCCATGAGATCCAGATCCGGTTTGCCCCAACGATGAATCAGTTTGGCAAATACCTCCGGGTGAAGTTCCCACTCCCCCGGATGAAAAGTCTGGCGACTTAAAAAATCCGCCTCCCAGTTCTCCACGCCTGGAATGTAGATCGCTGACAAGTGGCAAGAGTGAGACTCTGCCCAGCGAATTATCTTCGAGACGTCCAACATCGCTAGGGAACTCCTGGTTCCCCCTTGATGATTGATGTAAGCCACAGTCGTGATGTTGTCCGACTGAAATCTGATGAACCTCAGTGTTGCCAACTGAGGCCAAGCTAGAAGAGCATTGAATATTGCTCTTAATTCTAGAATGTTTATTGGGAGGAGTTTCTCCTCCTGAGTCCACAATCCCTGAGCCTTCAGGGAGTTCCAGACTGCTCCCCAGCCTAGTAGGCTGGCGTCTGTTGTTACAATCGTCCAATCTGGTCTGCGAAAAGTCATTCCTTTGGACAGATGAACCCGTGACAACCACCAGAGAAGAGAATCTCTGGTCTCCTGGTCCAGATTTAGCAAAGGGGACAGATCTGAGTAATCCCCGTTCCATTGACTTAGCATGCATAGTTGCAGCGGTCTGAGATGTAGGCGCGCAAATGACACTATGTCCATTGCCGCGACCATTAAGCCGATTACTTCCATGCACTGAGCTACTGATGGGCTTGGAATGGAGTGAAGGACACGGCAAGCATTGAGAAGCTTTGATAACCTGGACTCCGTCAGGTAAATCTTCATCTCTACAGAATCTATAAGAGTCCCTAGAAAAGGGACCCTTGTGAGTGGTAACAGAGAACTCTTTTCCACGTTCACTTTCCACCCATGCGACCTCAGAAATGCTAGAACTATCTCTGTATGAGACTTTGCATTTTGAAAACTTGATGCTTGTATCAGAATGTCGTCTAGGTACGGAGCCACCGCTATGCCTCGTGGTCTTAGTACCGCCAGAAGAGAGCCCAGAACCTTTGTAAAAATTCTCGGGGCCGTAGCTAACCCGAAGGGAAGCGCTACAAACTGGTAATGCCTGTTTAGAAAGGCAAACCTTAGGTACCGATAATGATCTTTGTGAATCGGTATGTGAAGGTAGGCATCCTTTAAATCCACTGTGGTCATATATTGACCCTCTTGGATCATGGGTAGGATGGTCCGAATGGTTTCCATCTTGAACGATGGAACCCTTAGGAATTTGTTTAAGATTTTTAAATCTAAGATTGGTCTGAAGGTTCCCTCTTTCTTGGGAACCACAAACAGATTTGAATAAAACCCTTGCCCCTGTTCCGTCCGCGGAACTGGGTGGATTACTCCCATCACTAAGAGGTCTTGTACACATTGTAGAAATGCCTCTTTCTTTACTAGGTTCTTTACTAGGTTTGTTGATAACCTTGACAGATGAAACCTCCCTTGTGAAGGAGAAGTTTTGAAATCCAGAAGGTATCCCTGAGATATAATCTCCAACGTCCAGGGATCCTGTACATCTCTTGCCCAAGCCTGGGCGAAGAGAGAGAGTCTGCCCCCCACTAGATCCGTCTCCGGAAAGGGGGCCCTGACTTCATGCTGTCTTAGGGGCGGAAGTAGGCTTTCTGGCCTGCTTGCCTTTGTTCCATGACTGGTTTCCTTTCCAACCCTGTCTGTAACGAGCAGTAGTTCCTTCCTGTTTTGGAGATGAGGAAGTTGATGCTGCTCCTGCCTTGAAATTACGAAAGGCACGAAAATTAGTTTGGCCTTCAATTTGGCCCTGTCCTGAGGAAGGGTGTGGCCCTTACCTCCAGTAATGTCAGCAATAATTTCCTTCAAGCCGGGCCCGAATAAGGAGTGCCCTTTGAAAGGAATGTTTAGTAATTTAGACTTAGAAGTTACATCTGCTGACCAGGATTTAAGCCAAAGCGCTCTGCGCGCCTGTATGGCGAATCCGGAATTTTTAGCCGTAAGTTTGGTTAAATGCACTACGGCATCCGAAACAAACGCATTAGCCAGCTTAAGGGTTCTAATCTTGCTCAGAGACTCATCCAATGGTGCTGTGCGAATCGCCTCTTCCAGAGACTCAAACCAGAATGCCGCTGCAGCAGTGACAGGCGCAATGCATGCAAGAGGCTGTAATATAAAACCTTGTTGAACAAACATTTTCTTAAGATAACCCTCTAATTTTTTAACCATTGGATCTGAGAAAGCACAGCTATCCTCCACCGGGATAGTGGTACGCTTGGCTAGAGTAGAAACTGCTCCCTCCACCTTAGGGACCGTCTGCCATAAGTCTCGTGTGGTGGCGTCTATAGGGAACATTTTTCTAAATATCGGAGGAGGGGAAAAAGGCACACCGGGTCTATCCCACTCCTTACTAATAATCTCTGTAAGCCTCTTTGGTATAGGAAAAACGTCAGTACACACCGGCACCGCGTAGTATTTATCCAGCTTACATAATTTCTCTGGGATTGCCACCGTGTCACAATCATTCAGAGCTGCTAACACCTCCCCTAGCAACACGCGGAGGTTCTCAAGCTTAAATTTAAAATTTGAAATTTCTGAATCAGGTCTCCCCGAATCAGAACCGTCACCCACAGAATGAAGCTCTCCGTCCTCATGTTCTGCAAATTGTGACGCAGTATCAGACATGGCTCTCGTGTCATCGGCGCGCTCTGTCCTTAACCCAGAACTGTCGCGCTTGCCTCTTAACTCGGGCATATTGTATAATACTTCTTTCATAACATTAGCCATATCATGTAAAGTGATTTGTAAGGGCCTTGATGTACTTGGCGCCTCAATCTCACGCACCTCCCGAGCGGGAGACGAAGGTACTGACACGTGAGGAGAGTTAGACGGCATAACTGCCCCCTCGTTGTCTGGTGATAATTTTTTAATCGGTACAGATTGATTTTTCAAAGTAACATCAATACAATTGGTACACATATTTCTATTGGGCTCCACAACGGCTTTTAAACATAATGAACTAGCAGATTCCTCTGTATCAGACATGTTTAAACAGACTAGCAATGAAGCTAGCAAGCTTGGAAAATACTTTCAATAAGTTTGCAAGCAATATAAAAAACGCTGCAGCGCTTTTTAAAAAAAAACACAGTTGAGTAACAAAGAACTAATTCAGTTATAGTCAACAATTCTTTAAATGTATTAATTAGCAGAGGATTGCACCCATTAGCAACAGGATGATTAACCCCTCAGTACCCAAAAAAAACGGATATCAAATTAATATTAAACGTTTTTATCACAGTCTAACACACTGTCACAGGTCTGCTGTGACTGATTACCTCCCTCAAAAACGAATTTTGAAGACCCCTGAGCTCTCTAGAGACGTCCTGGATCAAGGAGGAAGAAGCAGGAAGACTGTGATAGAATTTTAACTGCGCAACAAGGTGCTAAAAAGAGGCCCCTCCCGCTCATTTACAACAGAGGGAGACCTGATATAACGGTTTCTATGCAGAAATATACGTTAGCCATGTGGAAAAAAATTCATGCCTAAAAGGATTTATCACCAAAGTACCTAACAAAACGAATAACATGCCAGTAAACGTTTTGAAAATAAACATCTTTAAATGTCATGCAAAGTTATCACTAAGCCTGCAACCAGTCGCTACCACTGCAGATAAGGCTTAAGCATTATTGTAGTATTAACAGTATTTTCTCAGTCAAATTCTAGTCCCTAGAAAATAACTCTACTGTGCATACATTTATCAGCCTGATACCAGTCACTACTACTGCATTTAAGGCTGTACTTACATCATACGGGTAACAGCAGTATTTTCTTAGTCAATTCCATTCCCAGAAAATATTGTACTGCACATACCTCATTTGCGGGGGACCCGCATGCTATTCCCATGTTCTGAAGTTACCCCACTCCTCAGAATGTCGAGAACAGCCAGTGGATCTTAGTTACGCCTGCTAAGATCATAGAAAACGCAGGCAGTTTCTTCTTCCAAATACTGCCTGAGATAGAAAAACAGCACACTCCGGTGCCATTTAAAATAACAAACTTTTGATTGAAGAATAATTAAGTAAAAACTCCAACTCCTCCCGCGACCTCCTTCTTTGTTGAGGGTTGCAAGAGAATGACTGGATATGACATGTGAGGGGAGGAGCTATATAGCAGCTCTGCTTGGGTGATCCTCTTGCAACTTCCTGTTGGGAAGGAGAATATATCCCATAAGTAATGGATGACCCGTGGACTGAACACACTTAACAAGAGAAATTAATTTTATTTGTTTTCAAATACACAGGATGTACAATATTCAAACAGGCTATAAATATACATAAAGAAAAAGAGCCCGGGGCACGGATGAGGAGAGAATCATAAGATCTATTTACATGAATGTATTTACCTTCAGAAATAGCGAGTAGGATTTGTTACATCATGATCTATATATTATTAACTATAATTGCGTACAATCTTGTAATATTTAACTGTAATTTTTTTACAGTCATTCCCAGACGTTCCCATGTGTCGTTTCTTAACAGGGAATCTTGTCCTGAAATACCTTATTTCACTTTTCAATATACATGCTGTACAAAATCCAGAGTGGCCGAACTGTAAATATACATAAAAAGAACCCGGAAGAACCCGGAATGCACATAAAATATAGTCAAGAGAAACAAAAACAACCCGTATATATATTATTTTAGAGGGCAAAAAGAAAACATAAACAGCTAGATTACGAGTTTAGCGGTATGAGTAAAAAAGCAGTGTTAAGAATCATAACGCTGCTTTTTCACTCCCGCTGGTATTATGAGCCTTGCAGGTTTAGGGGCACCGCACACTTTTTTGGCCGTACCGCAAATTAACTTACGCAATTTGTGTAAAGTCTTTTTTTCAATGGGACTTCCATAGCGCCGGTGGCCAAAAAGTGAGCGGTACAGCCTATCCCGCAAGATTCGTAACACATTCTAAAGTCAGTAGTTATGAGTTTTACGTTACAGAGTTGTAGCATAAAGCTCATAACTAAAGTGTTACAAAGTACACTAACACCCATAAACTACCTATTAACCCCTAAATCTAGGCCCTCCCGCATCGCGAACACTAAAATAAAATTATTAACCCCTAATCTACCGCTCCCGACATTGCCGCCACAAGAATAAAATATTAACCCCTAAACTGACGCACTCCCGCATCGAAAACACTAGTTAATTATTAAACCCTAATCTGCTGTCCCTAACATCGCCGCAACCTGCATTAGTTATTAACCCCGAATCTGCCGCCCCAAACGTCTCTGCCACTATAATAAATGTATTAACCCCTAAACCTAAGTCAAACCCTAAACCTAACACCCCCTAACTTAAATATAATTAAAATAAATCTAAATAAAAATTACTATCATTACCTAAATTAATCATATTTAAAACTAAATACTTACCTATAAAATAAACCCTAAGCTAGCTACAATATAACTAATAGTTACATTGTATCTAGCTTATGGTTTATTTTTATTTTACAGGCAAGTTTGTATTTATTTTAACTAGGTAGAATAGTTACTAAATAGTTAACTATTTAATAACTACCTAGCTAAAATAAATACAAATTTACCTGTAAAATAAAACCTAACCTGAGTTACACTAACACCTAACACTACAATTAAATAAATTACCTAAATTAAATACAATTACCTAAATTACAAAAAAAAACCCACTAAATTACACAAAATAAAAAAAGAAATGATCAGAGATTTAAACTAATTACACCTAATCTAATAGCCCTATCAAAAAAAAAAAAAAAACCTTAGCCTACAATAAACTACCAATAGTCCTTAAAAGGGCCTTTTGCGGGGCATTGCCCCAAAGAAATCAGCTCTTTTACCTGTAAAAAAAAAAACACAAACACCCCCCCAACAGTAAAACCCACCACCCACACAACCAACCCCCCAAATAAAATCCTAACTAAAAAAAACCTAAGCTCCCCATTGCCCTGAAAAGGGCATTTAGCTCTTTTTCTATTGCCCAAACCCTAATCTAAAACTTAAACCCACCCAATAAACCCTTAAAAAAACCTAACACTAACCCCCGAAGATCCACTTACAGTTTTGAAGACCGGACATCCATCCTCAACGAAGCCGGGAGAAGTCTTCATCCAATCCGGCAGAAGTGGTCCTCTTGACGGCATCTTCTATCTTCATCCTTCCGACGAGGAGCGGCTCCATCTTCAAGACATCCGGCGTGGAGCATTCTCTTCTTTCCACGGCTAACGACGAATGAAGGTTCTTTTAAATGACGTTATCCAAGCTGGCGTCCCTTGAATTCCGATTGGCTGATAGAATTCTATCAGCCAATCGGAATTAAAGGTGAAAAAATCCTATTGGCTGATGTAATCAGCCAATAGGATTGAGCTCGCATTCTATTGGCTGTTCTTGCCTGTTAACGCTGGGTTTATGAAAACCTGTAACACCAGCTTTGTAGGTAATTGAGCGGTGACAATAACGTGCAAGTTAATACCGCACCCCTCATACCGCAAAACTCGTAATCTAGCTGAATGTTTGTTACATCATAATATATATATTGTTAACTCTTTATAACATACATTATTGTAATATTTGATTTTAGTTTTATATTTACTTCTAAGATTCCTATGTATCAATTCTTTTACCTGAATATTTTTACTGAGGGGGAGGATGTGGGCAGAAAAAAAGGGGGGGGGGGGAATAAATATAATAAAAATAATCCATTCTCCAGCCCACCCCCACCCATTTCCTCCGCTCCCCCCGTCCCCTATCCTTGAATCCGTCGGCCTTATTTACATAGATCCTACCAATCTGGTCTTCATTCCGCCCAAAAGTTTTAAAAATTACCTAAATTAATGTTCTGTAAAACATACTCAGAATTCTTAAAATGACTTATTAGTTGAACTTCTATATTTTCAGGTAAAGATTGGATAACTAGTATCCATTTATTAAAGAAACCTTTTAATTGCCAATTTGTAGGATATTGTAATGAATATTGTTCCATCATATACTGTACTAATAAAACCTTTTTACATTCAATACATTCTGAGGTTCTAGGTATTTTCCATTTTCTTGAGAATAAGATTTCTTATAATTAATATAATTGTATTTATTAAGTCACTATTCCTGCATTGTTTTGAATATTTAGTTAGGAAAAAACATGTTTTGGGAGTGTTTTTATTTTTTCTGTTACTTTTATCTTCCTAAGCCAATAATTCATTTGAGTCTATAATATTAAAATTTTAGGACACGGCCAAAAGTAGTGTATAATATCTGCTGATTCTAAACTGCACTTTGGACATATCTGTTTACTCCTATACCATTTATTTATACTCTGTGCTGTAATATATACACTGTTTATCAATTTCAAATGGGATTCTCGCCATGACGTTGGCACCTAAGTTTTATTTATTGTCTTAAGACCTGTCCTGTATATCTATAACACTAATGTCTGGAAAATCTTTTTGCCATTTGTACTGTATTCCTTCCAACTGTTTAAGGTTTGTATGTGTATTGATTAAATTATAGATATACGAGAATATATTGCCTACTGGTATATATGAATACTACTACTTAAAAGGGCCTAATGACCAGTCTGGATTATATTTCTTTTGTAATACGTTAATATAATGTATAATCTGCAAAAAGGCAAAAAAATCCTTTTTGGGAATCCCAATTTGATTATAGATATTTTGAAAAGTATTAACTGATAAGTCTGGCATTAATAATTGTGTTATTTGGGTTAAAACTTTACTTTCCCATTGTTTGAACACCGTGTAAGAGAAACCTGGGGTAAATTCAGGGTTCCCCAAAATTGTTAGGAACTCTGTACAAAAATGACAGATATCTATTTAAAGACAATATCTTTGCCAAGTGATCACTAACGGCTAGATTTGGAGTTTGGCGGTAAAAGGGCTGTTAACGCTCCGCGGGTTTTTTTCTGGCCGCACCATAAATTTAACTCTGGTATCGAGAGTTCAAACAAATGCTGCGTTAGGCTCCAAAAAAGGAGCGTAGAGCATTTTTACCGCAAATACAACTCTCGATACCAGAGTTGCTTACGGACGCGGCCGGCCTCAAAAACGTGCTCGTGCACGATTCTCCCATAGGAAACAATGGGGCTGTTTGAGCTGAAAAAAAACCTAACACCTGCAAAAAAGCCGCGTTCAGCTCCTAACGCAGCCCCATTGTTTCCTATGGGGAAACACTTCCTACGTCTGCACCTAACACTCTAACATGTACCCCGAGTCTAAACACCCCTAACCTTACACTTATTAACCCCTAATCTGCCGCCCCCGCTATCGCTGACCCCTGCATTACACTTTTAACCCCTAATCTGCCGCTCCGTAAACCGCCGCCACCTACGTTATCCCTATGTACCCCTAATCTGCTGCCCTAACATCGCCGACCCCTATGTTATATTTATTAACCCCTAATCTGCCCCCCACAACGTCGCCGACACCTACCTACACTTATTAACCCCTAATCTGCCGACCGGACCTGAGCGCTACTATAATAAAGTTATTAACCCCTAATCCGCCTCACTAACCCTATCATAAATAGTATTAACCCCTAATCTGCCCTCCCTAACATCGCCGACACCTACCTTCAATTATTAACCCCTAATCTGCCGACCGGAGCTCACCGCTATTCTAATAAATGTATTAACCCCTAAAGCTAAGTCTAACCCTAACACTAACACCCCCCTAAGTTAAATATAATTTTTATCTAACGAAATAAATTAACTCTTATTAAATAAATGATTCCTATTTAAAGCTAAATACTTACCTGTAAAATAAATCCTAATATAGCTACAATATAAATTACATTTATATTATAGCTATTTTAGGATTAATATTTATTTTACAGGTAACTTTGTATTTATTTTAACCAGGTACAATAGCTATTAAATAGTTAAGAACTATTTAATAGTTACCTAGTTAAAATAATTACAAATTTACCTGTAAAATAAATCCTAACCTAAGTTATAATTAAACCTAACACTACCCTATCAATAAAATAATTAAATAAACTACCTACAATTACCTACAATTAACCTAACACTACACTATCAATAAATTAATTAAACACAATTGCTACAAATAAATACAATTAAATAAACTATCTAAAGTACAAAAAATAAAAAAGAACTAAGTTACAGAAAATAAAAAAATATTTACAAACATAAGAAAAATATTACAACAATTTTAAACTAATTACACCTACTCTAAGCCCCCTAATAAAATAACAAAGACCCCCAAAATAAAAAATTCCCTACCCTATTCTAAATTTAAAAAGTTACAAGCTCTTTTACCTTACCAGCCCTGAACAGGGCCCTTTGCGGGGCATGCCCCAAGAAGTTCAGCTCTTTTGCCTGTAAAAGAAAACATACAATACCCCCCCCCCCCCCAACATTACAACCCACCACCCACATACCCCTAATCTAACCCAAACCCCCCTTAAATAAACCTAACACTAAGCCCCTGATGATCTTCCTACCTTGTCTTCACCATGCCAGGTTCACCGATCCGTCCTGGCTCCAAGATCTTCATCCAACCCAAGCGGGGGCTAGACATCCACTGAAGAAGTCCAGAAGAGGGTCCAAAGTCTTCCTCCTATCCGGCAAGAAGAGGACATCCGGACCGGCAAACATCTTCTCCAAGCGGCATCTTCTATGTTCTTCCATCCGATGACGACCGGCTCCATCTTGAAGACCTCCAGCGCGGATCCATCCTCTTCTTCCGACGACTAGACGACGAATGACGGTTCCTTTAAGGGACGTCATCCAAGATGGCGTCCCTCGAATTCCGATTGGCTGATAGGATTCTATCAGCCAATCGGAATTAAGGTAGGAATTTTCTGATTGGCTGATGGAATCAGCCAATCAGAATCAAGTTCAATCCGATTGGCTGATCCAATCAGCCAATCAGATTGAGCTCGCATTCTATTGGCTATTGATCGGAACAGCCAATAGAATGCGAGCTCAATCTGATTGGCTCATTGGATCAGCCAATCGGATTGAACTTGATTCTGATTGGCTGATTCCAATCAGAAAATTCCTACCTTAATTCCGATTGGCTGATAGAATCCTATCAGCCAATCGGAATTCGAGGGACGCCATCTTGGATGACGTCCCTTAAAAGGAACCGTCATTCGTCGTCTAGTCGTCGGAAGAAGAGGATGGATCCGCGCTGGAGGTCTTCAAGATGGAGCCGGTCGTCATCGGATGGAAGAACATAGAAGATGCCGCTTGGAGAAGATGTTTGCCGGTCCGGATGTCCTCTTCTTGCCGGATAGGAGAAAGACTTTGGACCCTCTTCTGGACTTCTTCAGTGGATGTCTAGCCCCCGCTTGGGTTGGATGAAGATCTTGGAGCCAGGACGGATCGGTGAACTTGGCATGGTGAAGACAAGGTAGGAAGATCATCAGGGGCTTAGTGTTAGGTTTATTTAAGGGGGGTTTGGGTTAGATTAGGGGTATGTGGGTGGTGGGTTGTAATGTTGGGGGGGGGGGTATTGTATGTTTTCTTTTACAGGCAAAAGAGCTGAACTTCTTGGGGCATGCCCCGCAAAGGGCCCTGTTCAGGGCTGGTAAGGTAAAAGAGCTTGTAACTTTTTAAATTTAGAATAGGGTAGGGATTTTTTTATTTTGGGGGTCTTTGTTATTTTATTAGGGGGCTTAGAGTAGGTGTAATTAGTTTAAAATTGTTGTAATATTTTTCTTATGTTTGTAAATATTTTTTTATTTTCTGTAACTTAGTTCTTTTTTATTTTTTGTACTTTAGATAGTTTATTTAATTGTATTTATTTGTAGCAATTGTGTTTAATTAATTTATTGATAGTGTAGTGTTAGGTTAATTGTAGGTAATTGTAGGTAGTTTATTTAATTAATTTATTGATAGTGTAGTGTTAGGTTTAATTATATCTTAGGTTAGGATTTATTTTACAGGTAAATTTGTAATTATTTTAACTAGGTAACTATTAAATAGTTCTTAACTATTTAATAGCTATTGTACCTGGTTAAAATAAATACAAAGTTACCTGTAAAATAAATATTAATCCTAAAATAGCTATAATATAATTATAATTTATATTGTAGCTATATTAGGATTTATTTTACAGGTAAGTATTTAGCTTTAAATAGGAATCATTTATTTAATAAGAGTTAATTTATTTCGTTAGATAAAAATTATATTTAACTTAGGGGGGTGTTAGTGTTAGGGTTAGACTTAGCTTTAGGGGTTAATACATTTATTAGAATAGCGGTGAGCTCCGGTCGGCAGATTAGGGGTTAATAATTGAAGGTAGGTGTCGGCGATGTTAGGGAGGGCAGATTAGGGGTTAATACTATTTATGATAGGGTTAGTGAGGCGGATTAGGGGTTAATAAGTGTAGGTAGGTGTCGGCGACGTTGTGGGGGGCAGATTAGGGGTTAATAAATATAACATAGGGGTCGGCGATGTTAGGGGCAGAAGATTAGGGGTACATAGGGATAACGTAGGTGGCGGCGATTTGCGGTCGGAAGATTAGGGGTTAATTATTTTAAGTAGCTTGCGGCGACGTTGTGTGGGGCAAGTTAGGGGTTAATAAATATAATATAGGGGTCGGCGGGGTTAGGGGCAGCAGATTAGGGGTACATAAGTATAACGTAGGTGGCGGTCGGCAGATTAGGGGTTAAAAATTTTAATCGAGTGGCGGCGATGTGGGGGGACCTCGGTTTAGGGGTACATAGGTAGTTTATGGGTGTTAGTGTACTTTAGGGTACAGTAGTTAAGAGCTTTATGAACCGGCGTTAGCCAGAAAGCTCTTAACTCCTGCTTTTTTCAGGCGGCTGGAATCTTGTCGTTAGAGCTCTAACGCTCACTGCAGAAACGACTCTAAATACCAGCGTTAGAAAGATCCCATTGAAAAGATAGGCTACGCAAATGGCGTAGGGGGATCTGCGGTATGGAAAAGTCGCGGCTGTAAAGTGAGCGTTAGACCCTTTAATCACTGACTCCAAATACCAGCGGGCGGCCAAAACCAGCGTTAGGAGCCTCTAACGCTGGTTTTGACGGCTACCGCCGAACTCTAAATCTAGGCCTCAGTTTTTAATGGACAGTATACTAGAAACTCCATTTGGAAGCTTTGATATAGGACAATGCAGGATAGTTTTTAAATCGAATGGCGCTATCATTATAGTTTCACATAATCGAAACGTCACATATTCCTTTTCCGTGATCCAGTTTAGTGCAAATTTAACTAGAGGACCTAAATTGTAGTACTTAATATTGGTGAACGCTAATCCTGCAACATCTTTAATATGCATTAATTTGTTTATGGAAACCTTTTCCCTTTATAGATGAATGATGTACATATCTGATTAAATTTAATTACATCTCCTCTACGCAATAAAGCGGGAATATTATGCATCACGTGTAATAGTTTGGGAAAGAGGATAACTTTGATTAGCATGACACGGGCCATTATAGAGATTGGTAGGTTCATCCAAGGTCGTTCTTCTACATTAAAAAAAAAAAAAATAGAAAAAATTAAACGATACCATTCCTGCAAGTTTTTATTTGGTGAACATCTCGGAATGTTGTGCTCTCTCTCTCCCCCTCTCTTTTGTGCTCTCTCCCCCCTCTCTTTTGTGCTCTCTCCCCCTCTCTTTTGTGCTCCCTCACCCCTCTCTTTTGTGTTCTCTCCCCCCTCTCTTTTGTGTTCTCTCCCCCCTCTCTTTTGTGTTCTCTCCCCCCTCTCTTTTGTGTTCTCTCCCCCCTCTCTTTTGTGTTCTCTCCCCCCTCTCTTTTGTGTTCTCTCCCCCCTCTCTTTTGTGTTCTCTCCCCCCTCTCTTTTGTGCTCTCTCCCCCCTCTCTTTTGTGCTCTCTCCCCCCTCTCTTTTGTGCTCTCTCCCCCCCTCTCTTTTGTGCTCTCTCCCCCCTCTCTTTTGTGCTCTCTCCCCCCTCTCTTTTGTGCTCTCTCCCCCCTCTCTTTTGTGCTCGCTACCCCCTCTCTTTTGTGCTCTCTCCCCCCTCCCATTTGTGCTCTCTCCCCCCTCTCTTTTGTGCTCTCTACCCCCTCTCTTTTGCTGTCTCTCTCCCTCTCTTTATCCCCCCTCTTCTGCTCTCTCTATCCCCCCTCTTTAGAGCTCTCTGACAGTCTCTCATGGCAGTCCGGTCGGCCCTGGCATCCCTGCCATCCCTGCCACGCTCCGTCGGGTCATGCCGACCCCGTCCACGTCATGTTCGGCCCCATCCACGTCACACCCGGCCCTGCCCACGCCCACTCCACCACACGCCAGATCAATTGGAAGGCCAGGTGTGTTTGTCCTTGCACACAAATTGAGTGATTCAAAGGTAAGTTTTTTTTTCACAACACGAGTGAAATGTAAATTTTGATGCTAAAGTGCCCGGTTTTTAAAAATTCAATTAAAAACAGGGGCACTTTAATTCATCAAAATTTACATTTCACTCCTGTTGTGAAAAAAAACTTACCTTTTAATCTTCACAGCAGCTCCAGCTTCCTCCGCCCGTCGCAAAGCCTCTTCCTGGGTCTAAAATGAGGAATCCGGCTTCCTCCAATCACGGCTTCCCCCCCGGGGGAATCAGTGTCTGATTCAATGCCGTGATTGGAGGAAGCCGGATTCCTCATTTTAGACCCAGGAAGAGGCTTTGCGACGGGCGGAGGAAGCTGGAGCTGCTGTGAAGATTAAAAGGTACGTTTTTTTCACAACAGGAGTGAAATGTAAATTTTGATTAATTAAAGTGCCCCTGTTTTTAAACAAATTTTTAAAAACCGGGCACTTTAGCATCAAAATTTGCATTCACTTTAAGATTAACATATCTGTCCCAATTACCTTTAGATTGATTTGCAAGATAAATATTGTAGCTATTTTTCACGCTGTTTGATCATTGAACTTCACACTGTTTATATTTTTTTTAAAGCCCGCATAAGGGTTGAGGAGCGCAGTGTATTTTAACTTCATATCTGCATTAAAAAGAAATTTATAGCGCATCTTCATTACAACTGATGGATTAAACTCCATCTAAAATATTACCATCACTTTAAGCAAAAAGGCAAATCCCTGTGAAATCAGCACTAAATATGGGCACATACTATTTAAAGGGAAAGGATAGAACATATGATTTTAAACAACTTTATAGTTTAATTATATTATCACATATGCTTTATCCTCATGTTATCCTTAGCTGAAGGAGCAGCATTGCCCTACTGTGAGCTAGCTGATTACATCTACTGCGCCAATCACAAGAGACAAATGTGTGACGGCTCCCAGTAGTGTAGGATATGTATATATTCTTTTTAAAAAACAACAGATAACAAGAGAACAAAGTACATTTAAAAACAAAAGGGACTTTCCTTTAAAACCAAAAATGTATCTTTCATGATTCCGATAGAGCATGCAATTTTGAAGGGATATTAAAACAGTGCATCTTTGATTTAAAATATTTGTTTTTACTAAAGTAAACATAAAAAAAAACAGATTGTGTTTAAAAAAAAATAGCAAACAACTTGTTTTATTGCAAAATGAACAGTTTGCATTTCTCATTGTGGCCCTGCCTGAAGCTAGATAAGGGAGAAGACATTTTTGGAACATAAGTTGCATTCTGCCACTTCTGAGCATGAGCAAAACAAACAAACCGTCTCTAGCATTAACTACATACTAAACCTGCTCAAATTTCTCGAGAAGTTTTATGACATCAAGCTACAAATTCTTTCCTGCAGAGGCACCAGCCTCCTTGTAGGGTTGCAATAATAAGTACTAGACCATGCCCAAATGAAGTGTTAAAAATAAAAGTAAAACCATTTCAAAACATAAATTATGCTTACCAGATCATTTCCTTTCCTTCTGTACAGGGAGAGTCCACAGCTGCATTCACTATTTGTCGGAAATACTATAACCTGGCCACTAGGAGGAGGCAAAGACACCCCAGCCAAAGGCTTAAATACCTCCCCCCCCTTCCCTAATCCCCCAGTCATTCTGCCGAGGGAACAAGGAACAGTAGGAGAAATATCAGGGTGAAAAAGGTTCCAGAAAAACAAGATAAAATTTAGGGCCGCCCATCGAAGAAAACGGGCGGGAGCTGTGGACTCTCCCTGAACAGAAAGAAAGGAAATTATCTGGTAAGCATAATTTAGGTTTTCCTTCTTAATACAGGGAGAGTCCACAGCTGCATTCATTACTTGTAGGAAATCATACCCAAGCTACAGGGCAACTCTATGCTCTGTATAGGTCTGGTGCAGGTAGATTTGGATGTCATCAGCGTACAAATGAAACTGGAACCAGCGGGACTTTATTAAGGAAACTAAGAAAGATGTATATATTGAAAAGAAAAGGGGACCAAGAACAGAAGCTTGTGGTGCTCCAACAGAAAGTGGTAAAGGGGCATAGGATGCGCAAGAGAAGGTAACACTAAAGGTCTGGTTAGACAGGTAGGAGGAGGACTACCAGAAGGTTGTGTCGCAATTGCTGAAGGATTGGAGGGTTTGGAGCAAGAGAGGGTGTTCAACAGTATCAAAGGCTGCGGACAGATCGAGAAGGATTAACAGAGAGAAGTGGCCTTTCGATGTTGCTGTAAGTAGGTTAGTAATCTAAATAATTGCTGTCTCTGTGAAGTGTTGGAGCAAAGTTACAGATTGCAATGGATCAAGGAGGGAGTTTAATGCAAGGAAATCTGATAAAACGTGTATAAACTAGCACTTCCAGAAGTTTTAAAGGAAAGGGGGAGTAGGGAAATAGGGCAGTAGTTGGATGGGGAGATTTGAGCAGGAGAAGGTTTTTTGAGGATAGGTGTGACTAGTGCATGTCTAAGGCATGATGGAAATATACCAGTGCTGAAGGTGATATAAAAAATGTGTGAGGGTAGGAGTAAGAGTAGGAGAGAGGGAGGGAGGGTAGTATTTGTGAGGGGATGGGATCGAGGGGACAGGTAGTGATGTGAGAGGAGGATATAAGGGCAGAAACTTCTTCCTCAGTAAAAGAGATTATTTTGTTTCTGATGGAATCAATGTTGTTGTTGAAGTGGTTGGTAAAATTGAGAGAGATGTGGTAATAGGAGTTGGGGGTGAGCGGAGAAGGGAATTGATAGTGGAGAACTGACGTTTTGGTTTTGAAGAAAGAGTAGAGATAAGAAAAGTAACCCTGCTTAGAGAGGTTGAAGGAAGAATAATAGGAGTTTAAGATGAACTTGTAATTAAGATAGTCAGCTGAAAACCAAGAATTTCTCCAGTGCCGCTCAGCAGTGCTGGAACATCTGCAGAGGTAGCGTGTCAGAGGAGTAGGCCAGGTGTGAGGATTAATGCTTAATTTGCGAGCTATGGTAGGAGGCCAAATAGTCAAGGACTGATGTAAGAGTGGAGTTTTAGTGACAGATAGATCAGGGCAGGAAAAGGAGAATATGGAAGAAAGAAGAGGTTTGAGAGATGTTTTTCATCAAAATTTTTGTTGTTTTAAAAACTTAAAATTATGCTTACCTGATAATTTTATTTCCATTGTGGGGAGGAAAGTCCATGGCTTCATTCATTACTTGTGGGAAATACAGAACCTGGCCACCAGGGAAGGCAAAGACACCCCAGCCAAAGGCTTAAATACCTCCCCCACTGCCCTCATTCCCCAGTCATTCTGCCGAGGGGACAAGGAACAGTAGGAGAAATATCAGGGTACAAATGGTGCCAGAAGATAAATTAAATTTAGGTCCGCCCACCGGAGTTATGGGTGGGAGCCGTGACCTCTCCTCCCCACGATGGAAATAAAATTATCAGGTAAGCATAATTTATGTTTTCCATCTAAAGGGGAGGAGAGTCCACGGCTTCATTCATTACTTTTGGGAAACATATACCCAAGCTTTAGAGGACACTGAATGAAACCAGGAGGGTAAAAAGGCAGACCCTAATCTGAGGGCACCACAGCCTGTAAAACCTTTCTCCCAAAAACAGCTTCCGCAGAAGCAAAAACATCAAATTTGTAAAAATTGTAAAAGTGTGTAAGGAAAACCAGGGAGCCGCCTTACAAATCTGCTACATTGAGGCCTCATTCTTGAAGACCCAAGATGAAGCCACAGCTCTAGTTGAATGAGCCGTGATCCTCTGAGGAGGCTTATGTCCCGCTGTCTCATAGGCCAAGCGAATCAAGCTCCTCAACCAAAAGGACAAAGAAGTAGAAGAGGCCCTCTGCCCCTTGCGCTTCCTGGAATAAACCACAAAAAGAGATGTAGACTTTCTGAAATCCTTCGTAGCCTGTAGATAGAACTTTAAGGCTCGAACCACATCTAGATTATGAAGTAACCTCTCCTTAGAAGAAGAAGGGTTAGGACACAAAGAAGGAACAATTATTTCCTGATTGATGTTACGGTTAGACACCACCTTGGGAAGAAACCCCAAACCAGTGCGAAGAACAGCCTTATTCGCATGAAAGACCAGATAAGGAGGCTTGAATTGCAAGGCAGCCAGCTCAGATACTCTGCGTGCCTGGCTAACAGAAAGAGAACCCTCCAGGACAGAATCTTAATGTCAATAGAATGCATAGGTTCAAACGGAACCCTCTGCAATACCTTAAGGACCAAGTTTAAGCTCCATGGGGGTGCAGACTGCTTAAAGACAGGTCTGATTCTAGACAGAGCCTGAACAAAAGATTGAATTGTCAGGAAGCTCAGCGAATCTCCTGTGCAACAAGACTGATAAAGCTGAAATCTGTCCCTTTAAGGAACTGGCGGCAAGATCCTTCTCCAAACCTTCTTGGAGAAAAGACAGAATCCTGGATATCTTCACCTTGTGCCAAGCGTATCAGTGATTCTCACACTAGGACAAGTAAGTCCTCCACACCTAATGGTAGATGCGACGAGTGACTGGCTTTCTTGCCTGAACTAGAGTGTCAATCACACTTTCAGAAAAACCTCTCTTGGCTAAGACTAAGCGTTCAATCTTCACGCAGTCAGCCTCAGAGAAGCAAGATTTTGATGTTGAAAGGGACCCTGTTCCAGCAGATCCCTGCGACAGAGTAACCTCCATGGCGGAGAGGATGACATCCCCACCAGATTTGCAAACCACACCCTCTGCGGCCACGAAGGAGCAATCAGGATGGCCGAAGCTCACTCCTGCTTGATGCGTGGAAAAATGTAAGCTAGGCTGAATCCCCAAGGCACCGCTAAGGCATTTATCAGCTCTGCCTGGGGATCCCTCGACCTCGACCCGTATCGGGGTAGCTTGCAATTGAGTCTGGACGCCATGAGATCTATCACCGGCGTTCCCCATCTGAGACAAATCTCTGCAAACACTTCGGGGTGAAGAGACCATTCCCCCGGATGGAAGGATTGCCTGCTGAGAAAGTCCGCTTCCCAGTTGTCCACACCTGAAATGTGGATCGCTGAGAGCAAGCAGCTGTGGGACTCCGCCCACTCCAAAATCCGACACACCTCCCTCATTGCTAGGGAGCTCCTTGTTCCCCCCTGGTGGTTGATGTAAGCCACTGAGGTAATGTTGTCGGTCTGTAATCTGATAAGGCTGAACGACCCCTGAGGAGGCCACGCCTTCAGAGCATTGTAAATTGCTTGAAGTTCCAGAATATATATCAGAAGGAGAGACTCCTTCTGGGTCCATTTTCCTTGTGCCAATCTGGCACCCCAAACAGCTCCCCATCCTGCCAGACTCGCGTCCGTGGTCACAATCTCCCAGGACGGTCTCAGGAAGGATGTCCCCAGGGAAAGATGCTCCAGACGGATTCACCAAGATAGGGAGTCCCTGGTCCGAGCATCCATGGATATCCGCTGTGATAGATCTGAATGATCGCCATTCCACTGTCTCAACATGCACAATTAAAGAGGTCTGAGATGGAACCTGGCGACCTGGAAACCATGAGCCCGATCACCTTAATACACTGAGCCACCGAAGGGCTTGAGTAAGACTGAAGGGCAAGACAGGTAGACGCAATCTTTCTGCGTCGATCTGTGAGAAATATTTTCATGGACATAGAGAGTCTATTACCGTGCCCAGGAACTCCACCCTGTTGCTGGGAACCAGGGATCTCTTTCCTAAGTTGATCTTCCAACTGTGAGATTGGAACAATAAAAGAAGAGCCCTCGAATGATCCTCTGCGAGGCTTAACAACGGCGCCTGGACTAGGATGTTGTCCAAATAGTATTTCAAAGTATTGTGTTGACTAATACAGTGTAATGATAATATCCATATAACTCTTGTGAACAACCCCTCACCAGAGGCCCCAACTAATGCGGAAATCACAGAGTTTACAGGTGAAAAAAGCGTTCCTATAATATGCACTTCAGACTTTTGTAATGTATAGACAGCGTGCTTACCAATCCGGTGTCAATCGATTGCTGTGTGTATCAGACAGTTTCAGCTTAGTAGCGGATACAAGTAACTCAGGTGTGCTTGTTAGTAAACCGTCTGCCCTCCGGCATGAACGCTGTATATACTTCAATGTTAGTACAACAGGTAAGTACCTGTGACGTATGCTGTCCTATGCTGTAACTGTTAGAGCTCTCCTGAACTCTTATTCAACATCAACAAATATGCAACAAGATTTCACAGTTCAGTCAATAGGAATTTTGAGAGAGAGAGAGATGATAGTATAAATTTAAAATATCATTTTATTAAGTTCGTTAAAACAGACCTGGCACAGCACATAGAAATCCCCACTGCTGACGCGTTTCCTGCCTCACGGGCAGTTCATCAGAGCATACAGAGATCACCTGAAGCTGCTGTTTAAACACACAGGTACACCAAAAAAGTCCAATCACATTGAAGCTAGGTAAGAGTGAGAAACACCCAAACTTTAACTCATTCAATTCCATTAATATATTATACGTAGTTTAAATGTGACTGAACCAATGGGGTTCCTAAGAGGTAACAGCACAAAAATAAAAATACAAAATATAAAAAACAAAATATAATTCAAAAAGTAAAATTTTAATGTTTGGAATAAACTCTTATTTGGGAACATTTTAAATCGTAACGATTTACTCAAAATGGTTACGCCTATAATCTGATGTTACTTCAAAGATTGCTAAAGTTTGATAATAATAGTACAATAAAGGTGAATTAACCCATAGCCGTTAGGATATATAAGATAAATGCAAAATGTTATCTAAGGGTCATCACCAAGACTATATCAGTCAAGTAAGAAAGAAACAAATTAATAAAAAACTTTAAGCAAGTTAGCCAACAATTCAGTTTTTGGTTACATATTCCTGAACAGGCACATAGGAAAGAAACATTAATTCTGAAAGGATGCTAAATTTGAAATTACATATATTACGAAATGTTTTCAGATGGTCAGACAGGCCAAAATAGCACCTATCTTTCTGGAGTATGTAATTGTGAAATACAAAGATTTATATATATAGGTATAAATCAGCTCCTATCTATGAAAAGTTTTACATCGCTAATTTTATTGATTCCTAATGGATGACCCGTTTTTAAAGTGTGAATCCAAAAAATTTCTCTTTTCGATAAGGCCTGATATCTATCTCCTCCTCTGGCTCCCAATGTGACTTGCTCAATCCCTTGAAAAAGAAAGTGAGTCAGTCTATTCGTATGTTAAAAAAAATGTTTTGCAACTGGAGTCTTTGGAACCTCTGCTTCCAATGACAACAGATGCTCTCTTATTCGATCTTTGAGATTCCTTGAAGTGAGACCAATATATTGAAAATTGCACAATGAGCAAGTTATAAGATAAATTACATAAACAGAATTACAGTTAATGGATTCTCTTATTTTATAAGAAATCCCAGTCTGCATAGATTTAAAACTATTGCCTACAAGTGCATAATCACAGCATTTACAAGGTTTAGTACCACATTTATGGAAGCCAATATTAGTGGGGAGCCAGTTATTTATTGTACTCTCCCTGGTTTTGATTTTAGAAGAAAAGTTCTTTCTTATTTTGTCACCTATAGTGTCAGATCTGCTTGCAACAAAATTACAATTACCAGAGATCAACCTAAGATCAGCATCTCTCTCCAGCAATGGTAATCTCGTTTTGATTATATTGCAGATATCACCAAACTGTCTACTGAATTTGGTGACAAAGTTAATACCTTTTTTTTGTTTTAATCCATGGTCAGAATTTGTTGTCCAAATAGGGCATCACAGCAATGCCCCTGGATCTGGCCCCTGCAAGAAGCGCCTCCAGAACCTTTGTGAAGACTCTCGGGGGCCGTCGCCAAGCCGATGAGAAGGGCTACAAACTGGAAGTGTTGGTCCAGAAATGCAAATCTTACGAACTTGAAGTGGTCCCTGTGAATTGGAACATAAAGGTAAGCATCCTTCAAGTATATAGTCGTCATGAACTGCCCCTCTTGAACTAGGGGCAGAATAGATCTGACTGTTTCCATTTTGAACGATGGAACAGCCAGAAACTTGTTTAAACACTTTAGGTCCAGAATCGGGCGGAACGTGCCCTCCTTCTTCTGAACCACAAAAATATTTGAATAGTAACCTAGACTCCTTTCTGGGTACTATAACACCTAGAGAGAAGAGAACCCTTACACATTCTAGAAAGGCCACACTCTTTTCCGGTCTTGAAGATAGGTTTGACAGGAGGAATCTGCCCCTGGGCGCATGGGACCTGAATCCTATCCTGTAACCCTGGGCAACAACCTCCAGAACCCAAGAATCCTGAACGCCCTGCAACCAGGCTTCAGAGAAGAGAGACAATCTGCCCCCTACTTGGTCCGGCGACCGGTCGGGGGGCGCCCCTTCATGCTGATTTTGTCTCGGCAGGCTTCTTGTTCTGCTTGGAATTGTTCCAAGACTGAGCAGGCTTCCAAGTTCCCTTGGACTGATCCGCTTTCGTGGCGGGCTGCTGGCGCTGGGCCATGTCCACACGAAAGGGACAAAAAGTGGATCCTTTAGGCTTCGCCTTCTTATCCTGCGGTAGGAAAGCTCCCTTGCCTCCCGTAACCGTGGATATGATCAAATCCAATCCTGGAACAAACAGAATATTTCCTTGAAAAGGCAGGGACATCAGCCTCAACTTAGAGGTCATGTCCGCAGACCAAGACTTTAGCCACAGAGCCCTGCGAGCTAAAACAGAGAATCCTGAAACCTTTGCATTCAGGCGAATAATTTGCATATTGGCGTCACAAATGAAAGAATTGGTGACCTTTAACGTCTTAATCTTATCCTGTATCTCGTCGATGGAAGTCTCCCTTTCGACCATATCACACAGGGATTCACACCAATATGTTGCAGCTCCGGTAACCGTGGCTACAGCAGCTGACGGTTAAAAAAACAAAACCTGTGTGTTGAAACATTTTCCTTAACATGTTTTCCAATTTTTTATCCATGGGCTCTTTAAACGATGAACTATCCTCTAGAGGAATAGTCGTCCGCTTCACGAGCGTAGAGCTGGCACCATCCACCTTAGCGACAGTCCCCCACAACTCGAGCTGAGAGTCCAGAACAGGGAACAGTTTCTTAAAGGAAGAAGAAGGGGAAAAGGAAGAACCTAATCGCTCCCATTCATTCTTAATAATATTAGCCATCTTAACAGGAACCGGGAAGGTCTGAGGCACCACCCTGTCCTCATATACCTTAACAAGCTTAGGAATCGAAGGTTGCTCCGGAAGCTTCGGTTCCGGGACCTCCAGAGTAGCAAGCACTTGCTTCAGCAAAAAGCGCAAATTCTCCATCCTAAACCTAAAGTCAGGCTCCTCTGCTGCCGGAGGATGAGATGACACGGACTCTGACCCAGAAGGAGCCTCCTCCGAAGAGTTGGAGTGGGCCTCGTCATCATATAATGCCTCTGATATTTCCATAGACGTAGACAACCCCTGGGCCGAGCCGCCATGGTACGCCCTACGCTTGCGCTTAGCAGAACGTGGTAAGGCATGGATCACTTTCGATACCACCGTTTGCTGACGGCCAACAAATCTCTCCCATAGGAGTAATGGTTGGACCCTGGGGCTCTGCATGTGCACTCGGAGATGAAAGCAGGGAACGCACCTCACGGGACGGGGAGCCCTCAGAGGTGGACGGCTCAGTAGTACTAGACCCCTTAGTTTTAGATGTTGCAACTTTAGCAAGGCATGTGGAACATAGTTGAGCAGGCTGATCTACAAGAACCTCCTCACAATAAACAAAGGAATGAGACTTTGTTAAAGAGGGAGTACACTCTAACGCGTCAAGAGTCCTCCATAGCTTGCGCTTTTATTATGGACTAGACAAGCTTAAAAAACTGGCACCTTTATACGTCCAATGGCCGGGGCACTCACCACCTCCTATGACCCAGACTACAGAAACCACTTTGTCTCCTATGCCGCTGATCAACAGAGGAAGTGAAAACTCACCCCCAGTCACCTGGGATGCCTCGCAGGACCGCCCCTGCACTAAGGAGAAAACGTGCCAAAATCGGCCACGCAAATACTCCCGGAAGTCAACCTGAAGTTCCACCATTGCCAGAGCCATATCTTGCACATAACGCAGCAATAACACAATAAACAATATTATGTATAACCCCCCCCCTGTTCAATAATGCCCTCACTAGGAATATTAACCCTTGATTCCATAAGATAAAAAGCACCACACTGTGAAACCTGTCTTCTGTGTTATCAGTATGTATAAAAAAAATGAAACAATCTTACCAAAATCAATGCCGTGGAACAGGAACACGGCCCTTCAAGTGTGACAGGTAGAAGTATCACTCCTGACATGCACTTGAGTGCAGAAAGCAGGCAGCGAAACTCGTCAACGCTGATTGCTTGTGGAGCTGTTAATATGAGTCAGGATGGTTTCGCAGAAAGACTTTACCTGCATCTCCGGACTCTAACTTTCATCCAGGCTCTCACTGAGAGGCTGACAGGACTACTTAAAACTCCAGTCCCATTCAGAAGAGTACAGCCCTCCATAAGAGACTATTCCGAATCTTTGGCACTTCACTGCCATCCTCCTGTGATAAAAGGCAAAGAATGACTGGGCGATGAGGGGAGTGGAGGAGGTATTTAAGCCTTTGGCTGGGGTGTCTTTGACTCCTCCTGGTGGCCAGGTTCTTATTTCCCAAAAGTAATGAATGAAGCCGTGGACTCTCCTCCCCTTTAGATGGAAAGATAGATAATCCCTTTATTACCCATTCCCCAGTAGTACACGTTTTACCTCTGTGATTACCAAGAATGAGGACAGAGGTGTCTGAGGAGAGGAAATAAGGTAACAAGGCAGCAAAATGATCAAGAAAGAGAGTTGGGAAGCAGGAGGGGGAGCAATATATAACCGCTACGCGTAGAGAGAGGGGGTAGAACAAGTGAATTATGTGGTATTCAAATGAAGAAAATGTAAGGGAAGAGATGGATTGCATTTGTTGAAACATGCAATGAGACTAAAGTAAGATACCTAAACAACTCCTTGTCTGTTGCCAGGCTTAGCAGTGTGGCCAAACTGGAGACCCCCCCATGTGACAATGCAGCGGGGGGGGGGGGGGGGCAGTGTCTATGGGAGAAAGCCAGGTTTCTGTGAGAGCCAGAAGGTAGAAACAGTGGGTCATAAAGAGGTAATGAATAGAGGTGAGCTTGTTGCAAACAAAGCAAGAGTTTCAGAGTGCACAAGTGAAGGGGGTGTTTGCTTTGGATAAACAAGGAACTTGAGTTAGGTTTCTAGAGTACTAGGTCTATGGAAGGGCATTTGATGATAAAAGTGAACTGGAAAGTTATTTAAAATTCCTATCTGAATCATGAAAGTTTAATCTTGACTTGATTGTCCTTGAAATCAAATGAACCTGATATCTAAAAGGCACGTGAAATTATAGCATTTTTGTTATGTCTTACCTTTAACATTGGGGGGGGGGGGTTTGGTCATCACTTAGTCACATGTAAAATATCCTCAGAACATTATCAAGCATCAAACACGGGGTTATATATGATGTGTGATGATTAATCACTAACCTGCATAAGGGTCTGTGTAGGCTTCTATCAGTTGAAGGTCCTTTTTTGTATCTTCTTCTTGATCGCTGATTGATATATAATCTGGATTTGCATCCTGAATCCCTGTAATTTCTATAGAAGTTTTAAATAGTTAGTAAAATCTTGCATATTATAACAAAGTTTTTTTTTTTTTTTGGGGTAGTTGTGAGATGTTATAAAACATAACTGAAAAAAGATTAAAAGGGACATGAAACCTACATTTCTTTTTTTATGATTCAGATAGAATTTAACCAACTTTCTAATTGACTTCAATTATCTCATTTGCTTTGTTCTCTTGGTATCTTTTGTTGAAAATGATACATAGGTTGGCTTAGGAGCTGGGAGCTAGCTTCTGATTGGTGGCTGCACATATATGTCTCTTGTCATTGGTTTACCAATGTGTTCAGCTGTCTCCCAAGTAGTGCATAGTGCATTGCTGCTCCTTCAACAAAGAATGCCAAGAGAATTAAGCAAAATTGATAACAGAAGTACATTGGAAAGTTGTTTAAAATTGCATCTATCTGAATCATGAAAGAAAATGTTTGAGTTTCATGTCCCTTTAAAGAGATATAAAAAAATGATTTCATGATTTAGTAAACAACTTTATTTCTATAACCAAATTTGCTTCATTCTCTTGGTATCCTTTGTTGAAGGAGAAGCAATGCACTACTGGGTGCTAGCTGAACATACTGGATGAGCCAATGACAACAGGCATATATAAGTAAAGCCACCAATCAGCAGCGAGCTCCCAGTAGTGCACCGTTGCTCCTGAGCCTACCTATCCCTTTCACTATAACTATCCCTATCACTTTCACTTGCTATTGAGGCCGGCAGACGTCCACCCATTCAGTTTCTGCCTTAAAGGTGTCATGTGAGGAATTTCTGTTGGTCCGGGACGCAGTCACATACAGCCCCTCCTGGACAATATTTCACAAAATAAACAGAACATTTTAGTATAACAAAATAATTCTGCTCACCGGTAAAGGAATCTTGATTGATTTCTACTTGTAGGATGTTATTGTGATCTTTCGCATCTAATACTTCCTGTTTAACGGATGTTATCTCTGGATTTTCACCCTGAAGACCTAGACATTAAAGAAAATACTTAAAGGACCAGTCAACAAAGTAGAATTGCATAATCAACAAATGCGAGATAACAAGACAATGCAATAGCACTTAGTCTGAACTTCAAATGAGTAGTAGATTTTATTTCTGACAATTTTAAAAGTTATGTCTATTTCCACTCCTCCTGTATCATGTGACAGCCATCAGTCAATCACAAATTTATACACGTACCATGTGACAGCCATCAGCCAATCACAAATGCATACACGTACCATGTGACAGCCATCAGCCATTCACAAATGCATACACACTTATTCTTGCACAGGCTCAGTAGGAGCTGGTGACTCAAAAAGACTGTGCACATTTTGTTAATGGAAATAAACTGGAAAGTTGTTTAAAATGGCATGCACTATCTGAATAATGAAAGTTTCATTTTGATTGAGTGTCCCTTTAATTAATCTTAATTGTACACAAAAGAAATGAAAGGGCCATGATACCCAAATGTTGTAGCACATGAAAGTGAGCATAGCTGTAAAAAGCTGACTAGAAAATATCACATGAGCATCTCTATTAAAAAGGAAGATATTTGACCTCAAATGTCCTAAGAATTCACACCCCACTGTAATGAGCCTTTAAGCAGCCACTCAGGATGCTTGTCCCAGGACTTGCATGAGAGCGTGCATCTGTCATGTGCAGCTCAGTCATATTATTTTCCTATTCAGTTTAAATAAGTTCTATGAAATCTCATGAGATCACAGCAAAGGCAAAGCATTACCTCAGCACTGCTGATGCTGATTGGCTATTTTTTTTCCAGTTTGCAGCTGGACAGCAGATGAAGTATAACTGTTTACACAGCACTTACTCTGGTGAGCTGAATACATTTTGAGGTAAAATATGAAGATGCTCAGGTGATATTTTCTTGTCAGCTTTTTAGAGTTATGCTGCATCACTTTCAAGTAATTTAGCATATGAGTATTATGTCCCTTTAAATGAAAGTTAAATGAAATGATTCAGAAATATTATATCAAATTTTAAAAAAGTTTCAATTTAAATTTATTATATGTATGTAGCTCTCTCTCTTGGAAACCTTTAGCTGACACTTATCGTCTTTCAAGGTAGTTTGAGGACTGCGCACGTGTCTTGAGCAGTATAACCTTGTTTTAGAACACTGCTGTTATACAATGCTCAAGACAACTGTGCTCTCCTGAGCATACCTCAGTATGCTCTTATGGACTTCTATGTCTCTTTAATTCATATGCATATACAAATAATAAAAAAGTAAAGGGAAATTGTATGCAAACATTACTCCCATATATTTGAAAAAGCAGCAATAAAAATATTGTTAAAGGGGGGCGGAGCCAATCCACGAATGGAGATGGCTGCTTGCTGAAAAAGCTCTGTTGTCCCTGTTGTTCTTACCATAAAACAAATGCATTAACAAGCACTTATCACCCTAAAACTGGCACTGACTGAAACATCCAACGGATCCCCCTGACAGAGAAACTAATTTTTTTGGCAGCAGACCGGGAGAACTGGTGTTCGGGAGGCCATGCGCCTGATCGAGGCCTAAGGATCTTACCCAGAGGATTGAGGGAACAGCACTGGGAGGCTCAGATACTGGCGATCTGTCACTCTCCATTGCCACTCTGCTGCTGCCACCGACCTGAGCAAAACCGCTTAGACTGATCACAAACTAGGCTGAAGTCTCGCGGTTGGAGGGGACGCAGCGTTAGCCGCGACGGAGACACAATCAGAGGAGAGAGCGGTGGAGCATTGAAGAGGCCTTCCAGGGTTCATGACTACCGGATAGCTCCAGACTCCGTGAGTACTAGCGGCGGGAGGGGCCGAGGGGAATAGCCTCCTAGCGCTGGCCGGTGCAACCGATCCTTGCCCCAACCGCAGGGGGACTCTCTAAGAACTTACTCCCTAAGAACTTACCCTCACATAAGGCTAGGGCCCTTGGTGACACAGACGGATTGTTGGGGCCCACTACATTGTTCCTTTCAGATTACCGGGTTGACAGATTGAGGAAATAACCTCCTGAGTATAACAGAAGTTGAAGTCCCTGCTAGAAGTTCACGCAGTTTCCCCTGAGTTAGGCCGCACTGAGCCTGGTGCCTGATTTTAATGTAGCAGAGACTTCCTGATGCTCACTACGCCAGAACGGATCTAAGTACCAGTGGGTGGCAGACAGAAGTCGTAAGCTTTATCTTTGAGAGTGGCCTAGTGATCTTGGGGGGACCTTTAATTGAAACAGCACTACTTCATCCACATACTTTTTGTCACAAGTGAAGCCCTCAAAAATAATTTCAAGGATAGTGGCTGGACCTTTTTCTGCCCTTGACATAAGAAATATATAACCTGATTAGGCATTTTGCAGCCTCTGACACAGTATACAGGATCTATAAATTGATAACAGTTACAGGAGCTGCCAGTGGGCTGCAGAGATAACCAGTAAAAGAAACTCTAAACCTGCTAAAAGTACCCAGTCCTCTATGATGGAGAACTATTTGATAGCTGCAGACCCAGCCACCCCAGCCGCCAGGCCCGACCCACATATTATAGCGGCCACAGCACAAGTCCATAGCTCTGAGCCTACTAATGGACAGCAAAATTTTGTGACTAAAGAGGATATTAGACACCTCTCCTCTAAAGATGATATAAAGGAGGCCATGAAAGACTTTAAGTCCATGTTTGGTGAGCTGAAGAAAGAAATAGCTGCCGTTGACCACAGAGTCATTCAAATTGAAGAGAAACATGAAGCGCTTAACTCAGACCTCCAACTCCAGGCCAGCTTTATACAGGCCCAGGAAAGCACAGTACACACGTCAATGGACCGTATAGAGGACTTAGAAAATAGAAGCCGCAGAAACAACTTGAGACTGAGGGGAGTCCCGGAAACGGTAGAAACCCCAGCTATCCAGGCCTACATACAAGACTTTGTCCAACACCTTAAGAATACAGAAGCAGGCCCCGAGATCCCTATAGAGAGGGCACATAGGGCCTTGCGCCCTAAACCGCCAAACAGGGCCCCTCCCAGAGACATAATATTAAAATTGCTATCCTTTAAAGATAAAGAGGACATTCTACGGATGGCCAGAGCAAAACAGCTAATAGAATTTAGGGGATCTGAAATACAGGTTTATTCCGATCTGTGTCCAGCCACCCTACAGAAAAGACGGGACCTCCGGTTTATTACTTCCACGCTGAAGGACAAAAATATCCCCTATAGATAGGGCTTCCCTACCTGTCTCATCGTATCAAGGAACAACACAACACATGTGTTCAGAAATATAGAGGACCTGCCTTCCTTTAATCAAGCTCTAGGTCTCCACATACGACCACCACAGAGGAGGCCGGGGGCCCCAGTAGATCAAGCTGATGAGGCGCATGAAGAGATTCAGCAACTTCTTGGCTGATTCAGGGTCTTTTAGTATGAAGAACCCTCTCTGGACTCGGAACCAGGTTTGATCTTATGTTTCCACTGTTGTGTCCCACCAGGGACATATCTGGACATTGACAGAAGTCTGTTCCTTTCAGGTTTGGACAATTGTTTTGCCTAAACAGTTTTGTTTCACATATTTAAGCTACAAGTTATCATATAGTTAAAGTTTAATTTTATTAGGAATGTAGCACAGGTCACCAATGAGGAATCATCGAAAAGTTAGGTGGGGGGATGTCATAGATATACTACAGATCAGGATACACTATGCTGCTACACGATAATAGTATATTGTCTGATTCATTAGGGGTTTTAGCAGGGTACCCAAGCCTAGGCACAACCATAGACCCCTACCCCCCCCCCCCCCCAAACATAGACATATAGAAACATTAGATTTTATGAATTGGTCACAGCAGTGTGCAGAAGTAACATCCCATTAGAGTTCAGGGATCCTCTCTGTATTTTATTTTGTGCTAGTTTATTAATGTTATTATAGCTTAGTTCAGAAAAAAAAGGGTATAGAAGAACTGAATAAGGTTTAACCTGAAGAATGTATTTGTTTACTGTTTAATGTTTAAAAGTCCATAGGTCTTGTAAGAACACAGGGAACACTTTCCCTAATTGGTAAGTTTAATTACTTGGATTGCACTCAAATCTTAGATCGAGTCTGAATTGTGCTTTATATGCTCAAAGATTGTATATTGCTGTTTGTATAGTTGCAATAGTTTGGCACTACTTAGCTATATTATTTTGCATTTTCAGGCAATTCCTCTCTTTGACTCTTTTTCACCCCCCTTTCTTTCTTTCTCCTGCCCTCCTAGCTTCTCTCTACTCTCTTCCCTCTATTCTTCCTTTTCACCCTTCTCCTATCCCTCATTCGTCTTTTCCCACCTCTCCCCTTTTCTCCCCCCCCCCTCCTTTTTTTTTTTTTTTTTCCCAGGTAACATGGCACACATACGGCCTGCGGCTGGGCACCAGCCTACTGAGTTGATTTCTGTCAACGTGAAAGGTATCAATAGCCCAGGTAAGCGTTCAATAGTGTTAAGGGACATACATAGGAAAGGGGGGGGATGTCATCTTTTTACAGGAGACTCACTTTTCTGCTGCACATGAGCCTAAATGGTTTAGCCATCATTATCCCGTAGCTTACTTTGCGTCAGGTCCTAAGAAGCAAAACGGGGTGGTCATCCTAATCAATTCAAAAACCCCTTTCCAGCTCTATCAGGTCTATCGTGACCCTGAGGGTAGGTACATTATCCTTACGGGGTCACTATGTGGCACACTTGTCACACTTGTTAATATATATTGCCCCAATCAAGCCCAACACCTTTTTCTTCAGAAAATAACACATAAAGTACTGGAAATGCAGTGTGGCATTTTGTTTATGGGAGGCGACCTAAACGCATCATTAAACCCAGCATTAGATACCTCGAACGGACTCTCCAGTGTCCCCCATAGGAACCTTAAACGAATGAACTCCTCATTGAGAGAATTAGCATTACATGATATTTGACGTGTACACCACCCTACCACAAAAAAATTTACATTCTACTCCCATCCACACAGAAAGTATTCTAGAATAGACTACCTACTCACAGATTCAGCAGGCCTTACCATAACAACAAGTAGTAATATACATAACATCACATGGTCAGATCATGCGCCAATCAGTTGCACCATCCTGTGGCCTGATGTGCAGGTCACTCCATACATTTGGAGGTTGGATGACACATTGTTTGAAGATAAGGTCTTTAGGTTGGAGGTCGAAAGGGCTCTGGCAGAATACTTCCGTATACATGCAGATACTGAATCTCAAGATACAGCTATCTGGGAAGCCCACAAATGTACCATTAGAGGTCTCTTGATTAAGCAAAAGGCTAAGCTAACGAAGCAAAGGAAAAACCAGTACCAAGCACTGTTGTCCAGGGTTGAAATCAGTGAGCGGGAGCACAAATCACACCCCACAGATGAGAGACTTAGGGGAGATTTGGCTGGTGCTAGGTCAGCCTTACTGGAGTTCCTCCAGGAAGACTATCAAAAAAAGGCGCTGTTTTTAAAACAGCGTTACTTTGAACAAGGAGACAAGACGGGGAGGATGCTCGCCAGGGCTATCTCACTCAAACGAACAAAACATTACGCTCACCGAATGGTGAATGGGGAGGGGGTTCCCAGGGAGGATGGGAAATCAATAGCAGAAACTTTTGGTGAATACTATAAGTCCCTCAATAATATTCAACCATGGGCGGAGGAAGGTGAAATGATCCTCCCCTCATCCGAAAGGGCGCAGAGGATAAGACAATATCTGATGGACGCAAACCTGCCCAAATTAACCGAGCAGGACTCTGAGGCCCTTGAGTCTCCAATCACTTTAGTAGAAATCAAACAAGCCATAAAGGACCTTACTGCAGGTAAGAGCTCGGGGCCGGACGGTTATGGAGCTAAATACTATAAGCTCTTTGCTGATATCCTGGCGCCAGAGATGCAGAAACTGTTTAATACCTTGACGGAGACCCCCCACTTGCCCCACACCATGTTAGAGGCGCACATAGTTGTGATCCCTAAGCCGGGGAAAGCAGAGGACAGACCGGGAAATTACCGTCCTATATCCCTCCTAAATTCGGACGTTAAGATCTTGGCCAGAGTCATCGCCAATCGTCTCAACAAATTCCTCCCACAGCTAATTTCTACAGACCAGGTGGGATTTGTTCCTGGGCGTGAGGCTAGGGACAATACCCTAAGAGTTATACAGTTAATCTCGTATGCCCATAATAATAAGAACCCAATGGCGGTTGTATCAACCGACGCTGAAAAAGCGTAATTTATGCGACAAACATTGGATAGGTTCGGTTTCGGGCCCAAATTTATCAATAGAACCATGTCACTGTACTCCGCTCCGAACGCGAAAGTTAGGGTGAATGGAACCCTGTCTAGCACCTTCCCGATTAAAAATGGGACGCGACAAGGCTGCCCCCTTTCCCCCCTCCGATTTGCCCTTACGATAGAAATACTGGCCAGTAAAATCAGGACACATCCGCAAGTCAAAGGAGTGTCTGTCGGAGGCTCTGAATACAAACTAGCTATGTATGCGGATGACATACTCTTGACGATCACTGATCCTGGCCAGTCTCTGCAGGTCGCCCTGGATGAATTCACAAGGTTCGGTAGTGTGTCGAATTTTGTACTTAACCCCTCCAAATCTGAAATCTTGAACATCTCTGCCCCCCATGGGGAGTTTGAGGCCCTTAGTCGGGATTGTCCAATAAAAATAGCTAACCATACCTTAAAATACCTAGGTATCTCAATTACATCGAATATAAAAGACATAACAGAGATCAATTATAAGCGTATCAGGGATGAGATCCTGCGGGATCTGGCAAATTGGAAGAATAAAACCATCTCATGGTTGGGTCGAGTGGGTGTGGTTAAAATGAACGTCCTGCCCAGGGTTCTCTACATCCTTCAGACTATCCCTTTGGCATCAGCCTCACACTATCTACACCAAGTGCAATCAGCCGTGGAGTCATACATATGGAATGGCTGCAGGCCTAGAAAAAAAAAAACTATCTATATGCCCAGAGATAGGGGGGGGCATAGGCGTCCCTGATTTGCGGATCTACCAAAAGGCTATATCTCTCCAAAGAATAGTGGAGTGGTGCCAAAACTCGCAGCAAAAGGCATGGATCCACTTAGATAATTCTATTTTAAGGAGGGGTAATATGGGGACACTGGCGTGGATATCCCCTAATAACAGACCAATCATAATCAAAAAATACCCACTACTGGACGATGCGTTCAATGGGTGGGATAGATTAATTAATAAAGACCTCGGATTGTCCACCTTTGACTCCCCCGTCACGCCGTTAAGAGAAAACCCTGATGTGGGTGTAGAAACAGGGCCATATTTCCCAGAAAAGTTATACAACCTAATGGACGCAGCAATGCTCAATATCCTTCACCAGGATAAGATGAAAGCTAGGCCAGAACTGATTGAATGGGATGGTGATCTATTCTCATCGTGGTTTAGAGAGGCGCAAGTCAGACACTACTTTAATACACATAAGAACAGGACCGCCCTAACCAGAGGTAGGACACCTTTTGAGATGCTCTGTACTATGTCACACACCCCATCACACCTGATCTCACAAATTTATAAACTCTTGGTCATAGGTAGCAAGATTCCTCTCCCATCTTACACACAGGCCTGGCAGGAAGACCTGGGACTAAACATTACTGATAAGGAGTGGTTAAAGATATTCGAGAGGGCAAGGAGGGCATCTGTCTCAGCTAAAATACAGGAATCACATTTTAAGTTACTAAGCAGGTGGTACCTGACCCCCCAGAGACTCAAAAAAATATATCCACAGACTAGTGGGGGATGCTGGAGAGGATGTGGAGAGGAGGGTACCCTCATTCATATCTGGTGGTCGTGCCCATACATAAAAACCTACTGGGACACGACACTGGGGGAAATGAGCGGAATACTTGGGGTTATTATCCCCCCAAATCCTAACTATCTAATCTATCACCACCTGCCCAAGATTATAGGGAAGGACAAGTACTTGCTCCTCCTGTTAATGCTGAATGCTGCAAAGGGTCTCATCCCCTTATATTGGAAAAAACAAAACACTCCAAATATGTTGGAATGGAAGGCTAAGGTGGGAGAGCTTTTGAGGTTGGAGAGATATCATTATTTAAGAATTGGAAAGCTCTGCACTCACGAAATGATGTTATTAACTTGGGAGGGCCGAGGACTTTAACCCAGTGGGCAATGGCTGTATATAGTATATATTTCCCCCCCCCCCCCCCCGCCCCTTATTTTTATTTTATTTTTTTATTGCCTTCCCCCTCCTCCCTCTTCCGTAGTCACTCGACACTTCTTACTCCCCCTCTATTCTATTCTCTAGCTAATTTTCCAGTCTGGTTGACTTTTTCCTTCTGCATTGGCAGAAGAGCTAATATCAGGTTTCCAGATACTCTCGGCAGTGTAATAAATAAAACCGAGACTTTGATAAACACTTCCTTTCCTATAATGCCTGATAAAATATGGTTATTTCAAAGTATATACTATTGATCTTAGAAAATGTTTATAAGTATAGTAAAAGATTCACTCTTAATCACCTGATTGTATGTTTTCAAAGATATGATGTAAAAGAGAAGATAAGCTAAAACTAATGTGTAACACTGTTAATGATTCTATGTCGTGATGGTTTCATACGCATGTGTACATTGTCAAATCTTTTACCAATAAAGCATTATTTTGAGAAAAAAAAAAAATATTGTTAAAAGAGCAGTCAGTGTTACCCCCAGAAGCTTTTTAGTGGGCGCACCACCCGGCTGATTTTACTAAATACCTGGCTAAAATTTTAGCAACTATTAAGCTAAAATTAGCTTATATTAAAAATGTTCAATTTTTAATGCACAAATTATCATTAAATAAATTAATGTTAAATTTTGCAATTAATTTGTGCTTTGGATAGCAGAAAACTTTATTATATTAGAAAATATTACACTGCCCCCATCTGGCTACTTCAAAATGCCACCCGGCTGGCAACATTTTCTGAGGAGAACACTGGACAGTAAAGTATAAAGTCAAATAAAATATTTATTTGAGCCAACCTAGACTGCTTTGAAATTGTAAGAATGAACCACTAGGTATCTGCCTGCATATGGAACCGGAGAGTGATCCGTGCTCCGGTTCCAAATGAGGGCAGATGCCAGATCGTTACAGACGGTGACACTGTGTGTGTCACCGTCTGTAACTCTCATCTGCTAGTGCCGGTGTTCTGGTAAGAGGGCGTACTTTGGAAAAGAGCGAACCATGTCACTTCTTTTGACGTTACATCAGCTGTTATACAAATTTTGGACCTAATGCGTATGCGTGCCAGCGTCATCACATACCTGGCCGCATACGTCACTGGTAAAATATTTAGAGCTGTGAAATTCCAGAACCCTTTCTAGAGCGCATGCGAGGGATTTTGTATCACAAATGGTGCGCTCATTAAAAGCTGTTTATTCGGCTCCTCTCCAATATTCGGAACTCCGCCCCCCACTGCAACTACTCCCATTACTAATACTACTCTAAAGCCGAGTCTCCGTGCTCTTGCATGAAACACAATGACATTGAAGAGAGAAAACATTTGTTACAGCAGTAAATCTATTGGTTGATTAACAAAGAGAACAGCTGTTTCTCATGCACGAGCACGGAGACTCAGCTTTACAGTAGTATTAGTAATGCGAGTAGTTGCAGTGGGGGACGGAGTTCCGAATACTGCTGAGGAGCCGAATAAACAGCTTTCCATGAGCGCACCATTTGTGATACAAAATCCCATTAAAGCGCTCTAAAAAAGGTTATTGAATTTCACAGTTCTAAATATTTTACCAGTGACGCATGCGGCCAGGTATGTGATTGTTACGGTTACCCTTAGTCTCGCTGAGAGATGGACCGCTTAGTAGCCTGGATCCCTATTGCTAAAGAGGGGAGAAGCTGCTTTCCATAGTATTCTATATGAGTCTCGCAAATATAGAATAATCTCCCTTAGCTGCAGTACAGCTAGGATACCCTTCTGCCCACAAAAACGAGTCAACGCTGCGATTGAGGGTCAAACAAGAACTCAGGACTGGGATGCTCAGCCTGCTTTTTATTAAGGTTACATGCACACAGGGCACTCCCAGGGGGAGAGGGGGGGAAGCACAAAATCCCCCATCACACATTTAGATAGAGAGCACTGTCCTTTGACAGGCCACAATAGGATTACAGTACTTAAGATAACAAGTTTACAAGTTCATCTTATCAATTAGCAGTCTGGCTCCAGAGGTGATTAGACAATAGTTTCTAAAAGCTGAAAAAAAAGAGTTAACTCTTTATGAAATGATACTTGTTACGGTTTTCTTGGAGCCCTTCTTAGGCGCTGGCTTGCTGGTTCAGGCATTGCTGCTGGGAAATAAGCTCTTCACAACAAAATAACTAATGCTTCTGTAACAGTGATGATGCTGGCACTCATGCGCATTAGGTCCAATATTTGTATAACAGCTGATGTAACATCACAGGAAGTGACATGGTTCGCTCTTTTCCAAAGTTCGCCCTCTTACCAAAACACCGGCAGGAAGTGGGGGAGGGAATCCGGGAGTTGGGTGGACGGTCCAGCAGTGGAAGGGGGGGGAGAGAGGGAGAGGGAGGTTGTGTCCTACGCTACAGCAAAATTTTAAAAAAAGGAGCGGAAGGGATGGGGCAGCTACACTACAGAAAAAGTGGGTTGGGGAATCCCTAACTGAGGATCACGGGAGGTGGGGAGACCACTACACCACAGAAAATAAAAACAATAATCAACATAAAAAAAAAAAAAAAAAAGAATATATAAAAGGGTTTTAAAGGCACTGGCAGACAGCAACTAGTACCTAAGAATAGTTAGTGGAGGGGAGGGTTAGAGAGCTGTTTCGGAGGGATCAGGGAGGTTGGAAGGTAAGGGGGGATTCTACACTGCAGAAAACAAAAAAATAAAAAAATGTATTAAAAAAAAAAATTAAAATAATTCCTGATTGGCAGACTGTCTGCCACTACCTAACATGGGGGTGACCAGTTATGCGTGAGCGAGGGAATAGAGCTATTTGGGAGGGATCAGGGGGTGGGAAGTGTCAGGAGGGAGGGTAATCTCTACACGAAAGCTAAAATTAACCTTACAAGCAAAATTATTAACCTCTTCACTGTCGAGAATAATAGCAGTGGGGTGCGCAGCTGCAATAAGTGGCCTTCTAATTACCAAAAACCAATGGCAAAGCCATATATGTCTGCAATTTCTGAACAAAGGGGATCCCAGAGAAGTTTTTACAATCATTTGGGCCATGATTGAAAAAACGGTATGTAAATAATTTCAGTGAGAAACCCAAAGTTTGTGAAAAAAAATACGATTTTTTTTATTTTATCACATTTGGTGGTGAAATGGTAGCATGAAATATACCAAAATGAGCCTAGATCAATACTTTGGGTTCAAGACACGTGTATGCTCCTCTGCTAACCAAGGATTATTCGTTAACAAAGGATGCCAAGAGAACTAACCAAAATTGATTATAGAAATAAACTGGAAAGTTGTTTAACATTTCATGGTCTATCCAGTCTATTAACGTTTAATTTTGACTTTACTGTCCCTTTAACCCTATCACTACCGGGACTTCCAGACAAAAACTTGCCCAAAATACCAAAAAATTTTTTGCATTTTTGCTATCACTCCATTTATACAGAAATAGAGCCTTGTTTTTTTTATTTACCTATCAAACTTATAATATATATTTAAGTAGACAACCCAAGGTGTTGATCTAGGTACATTTTGTTCCTGCCACCTTTTTACCGCCAAATGCCATAAAATAAAAAAAATTGGTACTTTTTTCACAAACTTTGGGTTTCTCACAGAAAATATTTACATACTGCTTGTGCAATCATGGCACAAATGTTTGTAAAAGTTTCTCTGAGATCCCCTTTGTTCAGAAATAGCAGACATATATGGTTTTGCCATTGCTTTTTGGAAATTAGAAGGTAGCTTAAAAGGTTATTGTTAGCTTTAGTGTAGAGATTAGCCTCCTACCTGACACTCCCCATCCCCTGATCCCTACCAGATCCCTCCCAAACAGCTCTCTTCCCTCCCCCACTGGTCACCCCCATCTTAAGTACTGGCAGACAGTCTGCCAATAAAAAAAAAAAAAAAGCTTTTTTTTTTAAATATTTTTTTTTTCCTGCAGTGTAGGATTGCCCTATCCCTCACACCTCTAAAGCTCCCCTGTCCTAACTATTGTTGCCATCTTAGGTACTGGCAGCTATCTGCCAGAACCTGAACATTTTTTTGTTTTTTTTCTATTATATATTTTTATTTATTATTAATTTTATTTTACTTTTCAGTAGCGAGTGTCCCCCTCCCCCAATCTTTATTTTAGGGCCCCCTCACCTTATTTTCCATAGTGTAGCTGCCTCATCCCTCCCTGTCCCTTTAAAAAAAAAGAAATCCTCCAGCATAGGGCCCCTCCCACTTCCCCTGCTGGGCCCCCGGGCCGCCGACCACCTTCCGCTTACACCTAACGCCGGCTCCAGCAGATCGTTACAGACAGTGTCACCGTCTGTAACGATCAGGCATCTGCCCTCATATGGAGGAGGAGCACCGATAGCGCTCTGGCTCCGCGGGAGATGCCTGAAGTGACCACGTATATATACATGGTGCGATACCATAGCCGAAGTACCGCACAACATATATATACGTTGTTTTGGGTGAAGGGGTTAAATTATGTAGCCAGAATAAGTTAAAGCTGTTTAAATGTAAATTTAAATGAGTATGATTGTGTAAAACTGACACACCTAGATAACAAGTGACACGCAATTGTTAATGCGAGGTGCCTTATGTTATTCTCGGCTTTGCACAATAAATAACACTGAGTATTATTAAGTTGTTAGTTAAAAGGACACTCAAGTCAAAATAACCGTTTATGATTCATAAAGAACATGCAGTTTTAAGACACTTTCCAATTTACATCCATTATCACATTTTGCACAGTCTTTTATATTCACACTTTCTGGGGAACAAGATCCTACTTAGCATGTGCAAAAGCTCACATGGTATACACTAGTCTGTGATTGGCTGATGTATGTCACATGATACAGGGGGCCGGAAAATAGGAGAAAAAAAACATTTGAAATTCAGAATATGTGTTAAATCATTGTCTTTTTATTATGCTCTTGTTAATTATGCAATTCTACTGCATTGAATGGTCCTAAACTAAAGCATTTTTTAAGCATCTAATACTTACATAGCACACCCAATACTTTCAATGGGAAGCGGCAGTAGGGAGCTTATTAGAAATCTAATGCACTTGCTTGAAATCTAATAACAATGTTACTTGGGACAAAGGTTATATATATATAAGGAAGAATCATTCACCTGCATTGTGGGAGTCTGAATAGTTTTCCGATTGCTTCATTTCCTGTTCATTGCTATCGTGCTGTTCTTGACAACAATGCTCATTTGTATCACCATCTTCTTGATAATTCTTCTCATTTTTGTTATGCTCTTTTTGATGGTAAATTGACTTGAAATCTGATTTTTCATCCTGTTGTTCTGTAATAGAAATGGATTTTATAAGCCATGGTCCTCCTCTAGTACACCAGACAGAATACTCTCAAATCAATCTAATTTTTATTTTCTCTTCTTCAATCACCATTCGATTATTCCTTTTTATATCATTCCTTCCTCTCTTTGTTCATTCCTTTCTATTGTTTCTTCCCTCCTTTACTCCACCATCTCTTTGTCCTGTTTCCCCTCATTCATCTCTGTGTTTCCATCTTTCATTCCTTCTCTCTTTTTTCCTTCCCTTATTCCTTCTATCCTACCTTCATTCATCTCTACCATTCTCTCTAGCTGCTTTCTCTGTATTCACTTTTTCCTTCATTCCCTCTATATCCTCCTCCCTTTCTCTTCCACCTTCTCGCCCCTTCCTTACCAAGAAAAGTAAAGTAAACTAAAACAATTTAAAGGGACACTGAACCCAAATTTTTTCTTTCTTGATTCAGATAGATCATGCAATTTTAGGCAACTTTCTAATTTACTTCTATTAGCAATTTTTCTTCATTCTCTTGCTATATTTATTTGAACAGCAAGAATGTAAGTTTAGAAGCTGGGCCATTTTTGGTTCACAACTTGGGTTGTCCTTGCTGATTGGACAGCACCAATAAACAAGTGCTGTCCAGGGTTCTAAACCAAAAATTGTTAGGCTCCTTATCTTAGATGCCTTCTTTTTTAAATAAAGAAAACAAGAGAACAAAGAAAAATTGATAATAGGAGTAAATTAGAAAGTTGTTTAAAATTGCATGCTCTATCTTAATGAATCATGAAAGAAAAAAATTGGGTTTAGTGTCCCTTTAAGCAGAGTTCATTAGCTTAACATCTACAAAATCACTATTGGTTATATCTGTTTTAAAATCATTACAAAAGACAAGAGTTATATCATGTGTGTTACTGGCATCTCATGGACCTTCTGTTGTTGTGGAAGTCATGTTATGATTCAGTACGTAAATCATTTTTACCTGGGCTTCTTTTTACTTGGAGAGCTAATTTTTTGAGGGCTTTTGGACTCATCACTTCCTTATAAAGTTCTTTGTGTCCTTCAATGTACTCCCACTCCTCCAACGAGAAATAAACAGCAACATCATCACATTTTATAGGCACCTAAAATACACAGAAAGGTATTAAAACCTTGTGTCTATCGGTTCTAAGCAAATTGTTAGCTATTAGAGACAGAAACAAAGATAATGTTTGTGGTGAGACTCCCTAAACATCTACAAAATTGGTGAGCTGCAAGGTTCTCCACATAATCAAAAAAAAAGTCATAACTTCATTAAGTGTTTTTGGAAAGATTTAATTAAACGGACAGTGAACTGTAAAATTGTTTCCCCTTAAAGTGATGGTAAACTTCAGCTAGTCAAATACAATATATGTAATCTTTGCCATTAAAAAAGTATATGTGTGCCTATAGTAATGCTTCTATTACAATCTTATGCCGGCCCACTGGGATAAAATCTTTTTTTTTTATGACAATTCCAATAAACATCCAATCAGTGTGTGTGTCATAAGACATTCTTGTAGTCCAGCCCTTTAAAAGTCATTAGGAAGCCTATGAAAAGTGTGGGTGGGACTGCTGTCTATGTCACAGCACAGCCAAAATAATAAATAATGGGGGGGCGGAGAAACAGAATATACCAAGTAGGATTATAAATCTTTTATTATAAAATATATGTGCGCTTTTTTAAAATAAAAAATACGTGGGAGGCGAGTCCGAACCGCGATCTTGTATGGTCGCACTGTCCCTGAGCTCCTGTTGAGCACTCTATAATCCGCCGATTAGAGGAGAGATCGCACAGCGCAATTACATAACCTGCTTTTTGCAGGGATATATAACCTTGCAAAACTATAACCTTTGAAAGATTACACTGTATCTTTAAAGTTTGAGCCTGGCATTGGACGACAGAGGCCTAGAGTGGCGGCTCATATATAGGCAGCATCACCCCCCTCGTTTCTGTCTACATTGGAATAAGCATTGCCTCTGTACCGACATCCCTAGACTCAAAAATTAGAGTCGTCAATTCACATCCAACAAGGAACTACCCAACATACTATCTACCCCTGAAAAGAAAGACCTCAATATAAAATGGCTGCCGCAGAGAATATGGAACCAACCATCTTAACACACAATATGTGAAACTTGAGAGGCTTATGGATGCATTGATGGAAAAAGCCCCATACGACTGGTTGATACACAAGATGAGCGTAAGCATCACCCCACAAACAACTGCAGAGATAGACCTGGACCGCAACACGCAGTAAGATCACAGAACAATGGTGAGCACGGTAACAAAAATCCATACTCATCATGCTCTCGGACCATCTGCCAATACCAATTCCCAGACCCGGGAATTACATTGCATTAAGAGATTCCTGCTAAATGTACCTACACTACCTGGCTAACAAACCGACCCCTTCACAGCACATTTTTTGGGAAAACCCTATCAAGAAATTTTACCGCATCTGGTACCTAACAACACACAGCGACAACTCTAACAGGCAGACAAGATCATGGCGCAAATTGAGCTTCTAAAGGGGATTGGAGGAGACCCTGGATAGACTCAAATGATAAGCCGACAAGCCTATTACACAGAAGCACCTCATCAGATACAAACCACGGGACACTTAAGGTAAAGCCCAACAGCTCGGCCGAGCTATACGGTATAACAATGCCCAAAGTATATACGGACCCACAAAAAATTAAAGTGATAGCTAATCCTCTGATCCGTTTGACACACCACTCGGCAAACCTTCTCAGGAAGCCCTCCTAAATGTTAACCACACTATGGACAGATAGATATTGGGGGTTGATACCTGCCGGATGAACTCTCAACATATGCCGTCTCACACATTGCTTAGACAGCAGACTCCTAATCCATTGCATTACGTGGTTCAGTTTTATGTGTTAGATAGTTTACAAGTTCTTCTTTACTGTAGAAATAAAGCAATTTGACTGATATGATAAAAATGTTAAATATTGAAATGGCAGAAGTTACAACATATAAACGGCATCTTAATATATCAAAAAATTAAAACTTCCCCTGCTGAGGGGAAAACAGCAAGATATAATTTTCTAATAATTTAGATGTCATATATGATGAATCAGTTATGATAGCAGAGTTTATATACAGTATATGGGTGCACAATTTTTTCGTTATATCTGAATGGGCGATAATGTTTTGGTAGAAACCCACAGTTACCTCATATTACCTACAGTCTCATTTAAATCAAATAAACCATATATCCAAGGGTATTATACTTTAAATATATACACAATATTTTTAGTCCTTCTTACATAGGTACACAGTGATTTCATAACAAAGCTCCTGCATTTGCAAAATGGTACATTGGCGAATCCTTTATAACAAATACTTGGTCACTCAATGTAGATCTTTGTGGGGGTTTTTGTGATATGTTGTATCTACCTGTACTCAGTTATTTTCAGCAAGTTTCTGTTTTGTTTGTGGAAAAAACAGAATTTATGCTTATCTGATAAATTTCTTTCTCTTGTGATGTATCGAGTCCACGGATTCATCCATACTTGTGGGATATTCTCCTTCCCTACAGGAAGTGGCAAAGAGAGCACCCACAGCTGTCTATATAGCTCCTCCCTTAGCTCCGGCCCCCCAGTCCTTCGACCGAAGGCTAGGAAGAAAAAGGAGAAACTATAGGGTGCAGTGGTGACTGAAGTTTTTTAATTAAAAATATACTACCTGTCTTAAACAGACAGGGCGGGCTGTGGACTTGATACATCACAAGAGAAAGAAATTTATCAGGTAAGCATAAATTCTGTTTTCTCTTGTAAGATGTATCGAGTCCAAGGATTCATCCATACTTGTGGGATACCAATACCAAAGCTTTAGGACACAGATAAAGGGAGGGACAAGACAGGTACCTTAAATGGAAGGCACCACTGCTTGTAAAACCTTTCTCCCAAAAATAGCCTCCGAAGAAGCAAAAGTATCAAATTTGGAAAATTTGGAAAAAGTATGAAGCGAAGACCAAGTCGCCGTCATACAAATCTGTTCAACAGAAGCCTCATTTTTAAAAGCCCATGTAGAAGCCACTGCTCCAGTAGAATGAGCAGTAATTCTTTCAGGAGGCTGCTGCCCAGCATTCTCATAAGCCAAACGGAGGATGCTTTTCAGCCAAAAGGAAAGAGGTAGCCGTAGCCTTTTGACCTCTCCTTTTACCAGAATAAACAACAAACAATGAAGATGTTTGACGGAAATCTTTAGTTGCTTGTAAGTAGAACTTTAAAGCACGAACCACATCAAGATTGTGCAACAGACGTTCCTTCTTTGATGAAGGATTAGGACACAGGGAAGGAACAACAATCTCCAGATTGATATTCCTATTAGAAACAACCTTAGGAAGAAACCCAGGTTTGGTACGCAAGACCACCTTATCTGCATGGAAAACAAGGTAAGGTGAATCACACTGTAAAGCAGATAACTCAGAAACTCTTTGAGCCGAAGAGATAGCTACTAAAAACAAAAAACTTTCCAAGATAGAAGCTTAATATCTATGGAATGCATAGGTTCAAACGGAACCCCTTGAAGAACATTAAGAACCAAGTTTAGGCTCCATGGTGGAGCAACAGGTTTAAATACAGGCTTGATCCTGACCAAGGCCTGTCTAAACGCTTGAACGTCTGGAACATCTGCCAGACGTTTGTGTAAAAGAATAGACAAAGCAGATATTTGTCCTTTTAAGGAACTAGCTGATAATCCCTTCTCCAATCCTTCTTGGAGAAAGGACAGAATTCTAGGAATCCTAATCTTACTCCATGAGTAACCCTTGGATTCACACCAACAAAGATATTTGCGCCAAATCTTATGATAGATTTTCCTGGTGAAAGGCTTTCTAGCCGGAATCAGGGTATCAATGACCGACTCAGAGAAACCACGCTTTGATAGAATCAGGCGTTCAATCTCCAAGCAGTCAGACGCAGAGAAATTAGATTTGGATGCGTGAATGGACCTTGGATTAGAAGGTCCTGTCTCATTGGCAGAGTCCACGGTGGAACAGATGACATGTCCACCAGGTCTGCATACCAAGTCCTGGCTGGCCACGGAGGCGCTATCAGAATCACTGAAGCTCTCTCCTCCTGCTTGATTCTGGCAACCAGACGTGGGAGGAGAGGAAACGGTGGAAATACATAAGCCAGATTGAAGGACCAGGGCACTGCTAGAGCATCTATCAGTACCGCCTGGGGATCCCAGGACCTCGACCCGTAACAAGGAAGTTTCAGATCCAATTCTGGTGTGCCCCATAGCTGAGTCAGCTGGGCAAATACCTCCGGATGGAGCTCCCACTCCCCCAGATGAAAAGTCTGACGACTTAGGAAACCCGCCTCCCAGTTCTCTACCCCTGGGATATGGATTGCTGAGAGATGGCAAGAGTGATCCTCCGCCCATCTGATTATTTTGGTTACCTCCATCATCGCTAGAGAACTCTGTGTTCCTCCTTGATTATTGATATAGGCTACAGTCGTGATGTTGTCCGACTGAAATCTGATGAATTTGGCCGCAGCTAGCTGAGGCCACGCCTGAAGCGCATTGAATATCGCTCTCAGTTCTAGAATGTTTATCGGGAGGAGGGTTTCCTCCCGAGACCATAAGCCCTGTGCTTTCAGGGATTTCCAGACTGCACCCCAGCCTAGCAGGCTGGCATCTGTCGTTACTATGAGCCACTCTGGCCTGCGGAAACACATGCCCTGAGACAGGTGGTCCTGAGACAACCACCAGAGAAGAGAATCTCTGGTCTCTTGGTCCAGATGCAGTTGATGAGATAAATCTGCATAATCCCCATTCCACTGTTTGAGCATGCATAGTTGCAGTGGTCTGAGGTGTAGGCGGGCATAAGGAACTATGTCCATTGCCGCTACCATGAGTCCGATTACCTCCATACACTGAGCCACTGATGGCTGAGGAATGGAATGAAGAGCTCAGCAAGTGATTAAAAGTTTTGATTTTCTGACCTCCGTCAGAAATATTTTCATTTCTACCGAATCTATCAGAGTCCCTAGGAAGGAAACTCTTGTGAGAGGGACGAGAAAACTCTTTTTTATGTTCACCTTCCACCCGTGAGATCTCAGAAAAGCCAACACGATGTCCGTGTGAGACTTGGCTAGCTGGAAAGTCGATGCCTGAATTAAGATGTCGTCTAGATAAGGTGCCACTGCTATACCCTGCGGTCTTAGAACCGCAAAAAAGGGACCCTAGCACCTTTGTGAAAATTCTGGGAGCCATGGCCAACCCGAAGGGAAGGGCCACAAACTGGTAATGCCTGTCCAGAAAGGTGAATCTGAGGAATTGATGATGATCTCTGTGAATAGGGATGTGTAGATACGCATCCTTTAAGTCCACGGTAGTCATATATTGACCCTCCTCGATCAGAGGAAGAATAGTCCGAATAGTCTCCATCTTGAAAGATGGTACTCTGAGGAACTTGTTTAGAATTTTGAGATCCAAGACTGGTCTGAAAGTTCCCTCTTTTTTGGGAACCTAACCCTTGTTCCGCTCTTGGAACTGGGCGGATCACTCCCATGGTATGTAGGTCTTCTACACAGCGTAAGAACGCCTCTGGTTTGCAGACAATTGAGAAATGTGAAATCTCCCCCTTGGGGGGGAGTCTTTGAAGTCCAGAAGATATCCCTGGGACACAATTTCTAAAGCCCAGGAATCGTGAACATCTCTTGCCCAAGCCTGAGCGAAGAGAGAGAGTCTGCCCCCTACTAGATCCGGTCCAGGATTGGGGGCTACCCCTTCATGCTGTCTTAGAGGCAGCAGAAGGCTTCTTGGCCTGTTTACCTTTGTTCCAAGCCTGGTTAGGTCTCCAGACTGACTTGGATTGGACAGAATTCCCCTCTTGCTTTGCTGCAGGGGAAGCTGAAGCGGGACCACCCTTGAAGTTCCGAAAGGAACGAAAATTATTTTTTTTGGTCCTCATCTTATTTGTTTTATCCTGAGGGAGGGCATGGCCTTTCCCTCCAGTGATGTCTGAAATAATCTCTTTCAGTGCAGGCCCGAATAGGGTCTTTCCTTTGAAAGGGATGTTCAACAATTTAGATTTTGATGACACATCAGCAGACCAGGACTTAAGCCATAACGCCCTGCGTGCTAAAATGGCAAAACCTGAATTCTTTGCCGCTAATTTAGCCATTTGGAAAGCGGCATCTGTAATGAAAGAATTAGCCAACTTAAGGGCCTTAATTCTATCCATAATATCCTCTAATGGAGTCTCCACCTGGAGAGCCTCTTCTAGAGCCTCAAACCAGAAAGCAGCTGCAGTAGTTACAGGAACAATGCATGCAATAGGTTGGAGAAGAAAACCTTGATGAACAAAAATTTTCTTTAGGAGACCCTCTAAATTTTTATCCTTAGGATCTTTGAAAGCACAACTGTCTTCGATAGGTATAGTTGTACACTTAGCAAGAGTATAAATAGCTCCCTCCACCTTAGGAACAGTCTGCCACGAGTCCTGTATGGTGTCAGATATGGGAAACATTTTCTTAAAAACAGGAGGGGGAGCGAACGGAATACCTGGTCTATCCCACTCCTTAGTAACAATAGTCACAATCCTCTTAGGGACAGGAAAAACATCCCTGTAAACAGGAACCTCTAAGTATCTGTCCATTTTACACAATTTCTCTGGGACCACTATAGGGTCACAATCGTCTAGAGTAGCTAATACCTCCTTGAGCAATAAGCGGAGGTGTTCAAGCTTAAATTTAAAGGCCGTCATATCAGAATCTGTCTGAGGGAGCGTCTTCCCTGAATCAGAAATCTCTCCCTCAGATAACAAATCCCTTACCCCTACTTCAGAACATTGTGAGGGAATATCGGATACGGCTACTAAAGCATCAGACGGCTCAGCATCTGTTCTTAACCCAGAGCTGTTGCGCTTTCCTTGTAAACCAGGCAGTTTAGAGAAAACCTCTGTGAAGGTTTTATTCATAACTGTGGCCATGTCTTGTAAAGTAAATGAATTTGATGCATTAGAGGTACTTGGCGTCACTTGTGCGGGCGTTACTGGTTGTGACACTTGGGGAGAGCTAGATGCTAAACCCTCATTTCCTTCTAACTGAGAATCGTCTATTGCAATATTTTTAAGTGCTAAAATATGCTCTTTATAATTTAGACATATCAGTGCAAGTGGGACACATTCTAAGAGGGGGTTCCACAATGGCTTCTAAACACATTGAACAAGGATTTTCCTTGGTGTCAGACATGTTAAACAGGCTAGTAATGTAACAAGCAAGCTTGGAAAACACTTTAATCAAAGTAAATAACACTTTAAACAAAAACGGTACTGTGCCTTTAAGAGAAAAAAAGCTGCACAAACTCTGCAAAACAGTGTAAAAAAGCAGTAAACAAAACAAAATTTTTACAGTAGCATCATAAAGCATTAGTAACTTTGCACCACTATGCAAATAAACAATTAACCCCTTAATGTAAAAACCGGATTGAAAAAACTTCAAAACCGGTAAAATAATGTTCAGCACCTTGCCACAGCTCTGCTGTGGCACCTACCTGCCCTTTAGGAACGATTTGTGGGGAAAAAAACCTCTTTACAGCCCTCAAATGCAGTAGGAGCCTCTGGAGAAGTAGCTGGATGCTTCTGAGATAAATAAACTGCCAAAATAGGCCCCTCCCACCTCACTCGATGTTATGGGGCCTAAAAGAAACACAACAGAGTGTTTCTTAAACTAGCCATGTGGGTTAATAACCCTTAAATAAGCCACAAAGACCCCTTAAAGTCCCTCAAAAAACGTTATATTTTGCAATTAAACCAAAACGTTTTTTCCTATCAGTGTCATCAGTAACTATGAGCCCTTTATGCAAGCTTGGATTCCTCTTTTACTGAATACAGCTTACCTTTCTCTAATGGGGATATTGCCAGCCTTTTTCTACAAATAACACAGTCTGTCTAGAAAAAAATAGACTGAACATACCTTAATGCAAACTGTTCCCCCAACTGAAGTTTTCCTGTACTCTTCAGCCCTTGTGAGAACAGCAGTGGATCTTAGTTACAAAATGCTAAGATCATCATCCTCCTTGCAGAAATCTTCATCCTTTTCTGCTAGAGAGTAAATAGTACACACCGGTACCGTTTAAAATAACAAACTTTTGCTTGAGAAAATAAAAACTAACATTTTTGTCACCACACTAACTTTACCCTTCCTAGCAGTTAAGCAGGCAAAGAGAATGACTGGGGGGGCGGAGCTATATAGACAGCTCTGCTGTGGGTGCTCTCTTTGCCACTTCCTGTAGGGAAGGAGAATATCCCACAAGTATGGATGAATCCGTGGACTCGATACATCTTACAAGAGAAACCCTAATTGTCAAATGTATTATTACAGCAGGACCAAAAGCGTCCAATCTCAACATGGGGATAAAAATGAGGACTACATCTTTTTAATATGAACATATCTAGCAAATATGATGAACATGTCTGTATAACTGTATTCTACATTACTGATGTATTTTCTTTATGTAATGGTTAAAATATGGAAAAACTGTTAGGCATAACAATTGCCTAAGGTGTTTAAACAATCCGCTACGCGTTTCTCAACTTATCAAGCCGTTTCTTCAGGAATTTACCATATACCTGGAAGCACAAGCTTTTAAATGTCATACATCCAATCAATTTCTAACTTCATCTCACACCTTTTTTTAAGGTGTGTCTAATTAACTAGGTTACAATGTTTCAAACTGGAACTTAAATACCTATGTTACAATGTTTCAAAACCGGAACTAGCATACATTAAGAAAAATATATAAATCGGACCAAGAAACCAAATTAGTTCTCACGTGTATTTCTATCATAACTTTCATATGTGGATAATAAACTTCCATATATACCTACCCTCCGAATGCCACTGGTAAGATTTACTCCATTGGTGCACACAATTCGGCCTTAGTAACGCCCATAGGAAATCACCTAATAGTGTCATCAATGTTGAAAACCATGTGCACCAATAAGGAGCCTTAATTTCATCCATTTGAAATAAAAATAAATAGTATCTATCCTTATGTGTGTCGATAATCACTACATGTAGTCCATTCCGCTTTCTAATGTAGCTGGATATAACTAGTATCTTTTACTCTAGAAAAAAATGGGGTTCGGGTATATGTTAGTATCACGTTATTTTGAGGAGCATATTACCTATTTAGTGTCTGAGTAAACATATCATATTAAGTATAATAATTAGGTAGATATTGGACACATAAATAGTTAAATTACCATCATGTGTTTCGCCTATTCGCAGTGAGCTGGGACACAGAGATCCCGGCCTGCCTTAACTAGCACACATTAATGCTGCAATTTTTGTCAGTATGGTGGAACACTTTATAGAATTGTTGACAGTTTGGGAAGACTAAGGAAGTTGCACTAGGAGGCGCCTTCCGTCTGTTTTGCTATAACAGAGTGAGAGGTTTCGTAAGAAGAGCTGCCTTCGCCATCGTCTGATAAGACTGGTCATTTAGATCATCGCTTAACCTACGTACCCCATTTAAAGGGACACATCTGCAACTGGACTGTGTGGTAAATTAGAGTGGTGTATTTTATCTGTATTGTCACCAAACACATAACTCTTACTTATACTTAATCCCTATTATAGGCATTTGTGGTCTATACATGCTTTATTGTATCTTGTATTTTGTTTAATTGGTTCTTGTGCCCCCTATCTGCTATAGAATTTATTCTGCTAGTGTTAGCAAATATAGCATTAGTGAAATTAACATCTTATTTAAAAAAAGAAGCGTTAATGAATCAAAACAAATGTCACTCCCAATTTCAGGATCCTATCAAATGAATTAGTTGATCAACTGACCGATTAATTAAAGGGACAGTCTACACCATAGTCATCTTAAAGTCTAACCTTAGATTACGCTGCAAACGGTCTCCTGCACCCTTTCTATATCAGGCAGCAGAAACAAAAAAAGTTATTTTAAAATGAATATTGTTTCTGGTCAGTTTGAAATGACTGCCAAGTTCAGCCCACATATATCATGATCTAGGCTGCAAATAGCATCCAATCACAAAAGGCTCACTAGTTACATTCAACAGACTGTCAATGCTATTCAGCAGAGTGCATAGATGCAGCTCAGATCATGATGTCATAAGTGGGCGGAGCTTGGCAGCCATTTCAAACTGGCTAGACACACTATTCATTTTAAAATAACCTCTTTGCTGTTCCTGCTGCATCATATAGAAATGGTGCAGGAGGCTATTTGCAGCTTAATCAAAGGTAAGACTTTAAGATGACTAAGGTGTAGACTGTCCCTTTAATCTAAGCCACATGCTTATAAACTGCAGAATTCTCCAGCAGTACTCACCTCTCCATTAGGCATCTCAATGGTACTTTGGTGAGAACTTTTCTTTACGATAACATACTCCTGCAAAAAGTAGAAAGAAATATATATAAGTTAAAGTCATCTCATATGTTCCTTCCTGTATATCAGTTTATAGTAAGATATTGTATTACAATTTGCTGAAACATAATTTTGTTTCTATCAGGTACAAATATAGCCCCGGTATTGGAAGTCACTCACAGGGTCTTTATGCAAAATAATCAAATAAATAATTTGATTATTTTGCATAAAGACCATGTGAGTGACTACCAATACCGGGGCTATTTATTTACTTTGAAGTGCACCCAGGGCAACACAGGCTATTTCTGCCTTACAGTTAGTAGGAGTGATTTTATCTGCCTTGGAACATATATATATGGTCTGATGAAGGGGAGCTGTTCCTGAAACGTCACGTAAATAAAAGCTTCTATTGCTTATCCTTAAGCCCAGCGAGTGCTGTCTTCTATTACCTCTATCTCTACCTGCATTCAGCACCCTGGCAACTGGACACCTGTTTGTGCGAGTGCACCAGCCTCTGTGAATATATATATATAAAAAAAATGTGTGTGTGTAGCTAGAAGGCAGAGCAGTTAACCCAATGGCTGTGAAAGAGGGCTGTAGCGCACTGCATTACACTTGCAATCCTCTCTGGTAGTCAGGGTTTAAAAATAAGTGGACATTTTTGTCTTGCTCCACTGAGGAGAAACATCTGGCAGAAGAGGGGTAAGGAAGTGACTGTAATGCACAGGAGTTGCTGCTTTCTCCCAGGGTGCTGACAATGTGGGACCTGGCCACAGCACAAAGGGAAGTGATGTGTGGATCTAGCCCCTTGTGCTGACATGCAAAGCATATAGACCCCAGCAGTACAGTAGAGCAAGTTCACAGACTGACACTATGGGAACCTACAGCAGCAAGGCTGTACGTTAACCTGTCCATCGGAGAAATATTTGTACTCACAGCGCTTATAGGAAAATGACCTATAGCTCCTATCTAAGGTGGGCCCCCACTACCCACAGATAGAGAAAATGTAAAATTTGGGTTTAGAGAGGAGCGCCAAAAAGAGGCAAGGTCTGGTGGGTGTGGGAGTGATGTAATTGAACTATGTCAGAATAAAGCCCTATGTGAATACTGTAATTCTTACGATTGGCTTCAAGGGCTATAGTGGTAAATTGGCAGATATGGGTAAAATATTAAAACACAATTTATTACAAACATAAATTATATCACTAGGCATGGATCCATGGTACATAAAAACACATAGGTATAGGATCAATTCAATAAAATATACAAATATGTGTACAATTGGACACTAAAAATAATACATAAAATACCAGAAGGAATGTTATCCCTCCAAAAAAGTGACCCAAACCGTGGTCACTAAAAAAAAAAAAAATACAGGTAGTACTATTGCGGATGTTAGAATGGTAGATGCTAATAGACGTAACTAACCTCTACTCCAGGTCTAAATCTATACAGATTGAAGATACAAAATGACTTGCAGGTTAGTGTCTACAAATTTAACAGAGAACAATCACAGAGTAAAAACTTAATATGAGAAGTCATATAGATGAAACAATAAAAAAGTGATCAAAAAATGTGATCAAAAAATTAAACTAGTGTGTACACAAGCTAGTGCTGATCCAAAAATGGCAAAAAATGATAACACAAAAAAATATATATAAAACAAATATATAAATGAACACTTATCAAGTCACACAGTGAGTGATGTGTGAAATACGTAAATGTGAGGAGATCCGTGAAAAAATGTTAAAAAATAGGAGGGAACAAATTGGTGATCACAAAAAATATTATCTTGAAAGTGTCCCAAATGTATGCAAAAAGAAATTCAAAATAAATCCAGATTAGTGTTCATAAAAATCAGATGGTGGTGACATTGTGGTAATCCAGATAAAGAAGTGTATCCAAGAACATAAACAGTTCAAATAAACAGTTCAAATCCTCAAGTGTATCCAAGAAAATAAACAGTTCAAATCCTTGAGTACCAAATGTGAGGTAAAAATAAAAATAAAAATGTAGGATAAAAATAGAATGAGAGTAGAGAGCTGGGGAATCCTCAAAGCCTAAAAACAAAAAATAATAAAAAAATAATAACATAGTATAGTATTGTTTAGATACTGATAAATCAAGAAATATAGCTCACCATATAGTTGCCAACGCGTTTCGGCCCACAACTGGGGCCTTTCTTGATTTATCAGTATCTAAACAATACTATACTATGTTATTATTTTTTGTTTTTAGGCTTTGAGGATTCCCCAGCTCTCTACTCTCATTCTATTTTTATCCTACATTTTTATTTTTATTTTTACCTCACATTTGGTACTCAAGGATTTGAACTGTTTATTTTCTTGGATACACTTGAGGATTTGAACTGTTTATTTGAACTGTTTATTTTCTTGGATACACTTCTTTATCTGGATTACCACAATGTCACCACCATCTGATTTTTATGAACACTAATCTGGATTTATTTTGAATTTCTTTTTGCATACATTTGGGACACTTTCAGGATAATATTTTTTGTGATCACCAATTTGTTCCCTCCTATTTTTTTAACATTTTAACATTTTTTCACGGATCTCCTCACATTTACGTATTTCACACATCACTCACTGTGTGACTTGATAAGTGTTCATTTATATATTTGTTTTATATATATTTTTTTGTGTTATCATTTTTTGCCATTTTTGGATCAGCACTAGCTTGTGTACACACTAGTTTAATTTTTTGATCACATTTTTTGATCACATTTTTATTGTTTCATCTTTATGACTTCTCATATTAAGTTTTTACTCTGTGATTGTTCTCTGTTAAATTTGTAGACACTAACCTGCAAGTCATTTTGTATCTTCAATCTGTATAGATTTAGACCTGGAGTAGAGGTTAGTTACGTCTATTAGCATCTACCATTCTAACATCCGCAATAGTACTACCTGTATTTTTTTTTTTTTTTTTAGTGACCACGGTTTGGGTCACTTTTTTGGAGGGATAACATTCCTTCTGGTATTTTATGTATTATTTTTAGTGTCCAATTGTACACATATTTGTATATTTTATTGAATTGATCCTATACCTATGTGTTTTTATGTACCATGGATCCATGCCTAGTGATATAATTTATGTTTGTAATAAATTGTGTTTTAATATATTACCCATATCTGCCAATTTACCACTATAGCCCTTGAAGCCAATCGTAAGAATTACAGTATTCACATAGGGCTTTATTCTGACATAGTTCAATTACATCACCCACATTAACCTGTCCATGCTCACTGGGTAAAGGTAACAAACACAGCAACACCGACTCCTCAGAGACTCTGCAGAAAAATTGTCACTAAAAAATCTCATTGCAGAAAGTGAAAAAAAGTTCTGCCTCTGGGGCTAACAATGGTGTTGCGCCAGCAAGTAGGTGGCGAAGTATTGCAAAATACAAGAAAATATCTCCATGGTGTCATTGACCCAAAGTCACGAAAGCTATGGTGATCAGGTTGTGGTCGTTCAGATGTGCACATACTTGTGTCGGAAATAGCGCAGGTCTTGCCGATGTTGGCAGCTTTTGTTGAATTATGCTGTAGAATTATTTATGCATATTAATACTAATTAGCATAGCCAGTATTTTCCCCAAGAATTTAAGCACAATTAAATACAGATGTTAAATCAAAAAAGTGTGGGAAACGTGGTACAATAGATAGGGAACAGGGAAACGTGGTAAAATAGATAGGGAACAGGGAAAAGTGGTACAATAGATAGGGAACAGAGAGACGTGGTACAATAGATAGGGAACAGGGAAAGTTGTAAAATAGATAGGGAACAGGGAAAAGTGGTACAATAGACAGGGAACAGGAAAAGTGGTACAATAGATAAGGAACACAGGAAAAGTGGTACAATAGATAGGGAACAGAGAAAAAAGGCACAATAGGCAGGAAAAATGTGGTACATAGATAGGAAACAGGAGAAAGACAGTACGATAGGAAACAGGAAAAAGACAGTACGATAGGAAACAGGAAAGAGACAGTACGATAGGAAACAGGAAAGAGACAGTACGATAGGAAACAGGAGAAATGTGATACGATAGGAAACAGGAAAGAGACAGTATGATAGGAAACAGGAAAGAGACAGTACGATAGGAAACAGGAAAAAGATGGTACTATAGGAAACAGGAAAAAGATGGTACGATAGGAAGCAGGAAAAAGAGGGTACAATAGTAAACAGGAAAAAGACGGTACGATAGGAAACAGACGGTACGATAGGAAACAGGAAAAAGGCGGTACAATAGGAAACAGGAAAAAGGTGGTACGACGACAGGAAACAGGAAAAAGGCGGTACAATAGGAAACAGGAAAAAGGCAGTACAATAGGAAACAGGAAAAATGTGGTACAATAGGAAACAGGAAAAATGTGGTACAATAGGAAACAGGAAAAATGTGGTACAATAGGAAACAGGAAAAATGTGGTACAGTAGGAAACAGGAAAAAGGCGGTACAATAGGAAACAGGAAAAAGGCGGTACAATAGGAAACAGGAAAAAGGCGGTACGATAGTAAACAGGAAAAAGGTAGTACGATAAGAAACAGGAAAAAGGTGGTACGATAGGAAACAGGAAAAAGGCGGTACGATAGGAAACAGGAAAAAGGTGGTACGATAGGAAACAGGAAAAAGGTGGTACGATAGGAAACAGGAAAAAGGTGGTACGATAGGAAACAGGAAAAAGGTGGTACGATAGGAAACAGGAAAAAGGCGGTACGATAGGAAACAGGAAAAAGGCGGTACGATAGGAAACAGGAAAAAGGTGGTACGATAGGAAACAGGAAAAAGGTGGTACGATAGGAAACAGGAAAAAGGTGGTACGATAGGAAACAGGAAAAAGGTGGTACGATAGGAAACAGGAAAAAGCTGGTACAATAGATAGGAAACAGGAAAAAGACGGTACATAGATAGGAAACTGAGATGGACAGCAGATAGTTTAACAACAAATAGAAGTCGTCTGCAGACTACTCTGAATTTCTTGCCACACAACATTAAAGTCTTGTTCCAAATTCTGCCCTGAATACTGAGCAGCATCATTACAATATAAACATGTAGTTCTCACCTCACCAGTTAGCAGGTAAATGATCTCCAGGGTGTGACTTAAGAACTTGTTTATTGTGTATTTCTTATCTTTCTCCATATTAGAGAGTTAATCAGAGGTTCCAGGATGGGGATCTAAAATAGAGTGAGAAATAAATACGAGCAATGTTGTTAGATATATAAGGAATGTAGAATATGAGCTTAGAGATAACTAATGATATTTAGAAATTAGAAGTCGGACAGATGATATCTTAAGAGGGATAACCAAACACATCTATAACCTACAACCCAGATGGATATTTTAAAAGGGATAACCAGTTACACACACACACACATTATACATATATATATATATTTTTTTTTAATTCCTAAACAGATATTTTAAGAAGGATAACTAATCCCTTGAAAAGTAACTACAACCTACCCTAGAGTCATTTCTTATTTTAGTGTATTTTAAACCAATTGGCAGAATCAAGCCTTTTAAATTACCAGCCATTTCTGTAATTTCTTATTTTAGCGCATTTCATTAGGGTAATTTCTTATTTTAGCGCATTTCATTGGGGTAATTTCTTATTTTAGCGCATTTCATTGGGGTAATTTCTTATTTTAGCGCATTTCATTAGGGTAATTTCTTATTTTAGCGCATTTCATTGGGGTAATTTCTTATTTTAGCGCATTTCATTGGGGTAATTTCTTATTTTAGCGCATTTCATTGGGGTAATTTCTTATTTTAGCGCATTTCATTGGGGTAATTTCTTACCCCAGATGGGACAGGAGCTGTCCCAGATGATTGGAGAATAGCAAATGTAATACCTCTTCATAAAAAGGGCAGTAGAGAAGAATCTGGCAACTACAGGCCAGTTAGTTTAACTTCAGTAGTAGGGAAATTAATGGAAAGCCTCTTAAAGGAAAGAATTATGACTTACATAAAGACAAACAATTTAGAGGACCAAAATCAGCATGGTTTTACTTCAGGGAGATCATGTCAGACTAATCTAATTGACTTCTTTGATTATGTAACAAAAGTATTAGACAAGGGAGGAGCAGTTGATGTAGCATATCTAGATTTCAGCAAAGCATTTGACACCGTCCCACACAATAAACTTATTCACAAACTATATCTCCTTGGTCTAGATTCAAAAATTGTGAACTGGGTGGAATGCTGGCTTAAGGACAGAAAACAAAGTGTCTTAGTAAATGGAGTTCATTCAGCAGAGGGGGCTGTTACTAGTGGTGTTCCTCAGGGGTCAGTTCTGGGGCCTGTTTTGTTTAACATATTTATCTGCGATATCAGCAAAGGGCTACAGGGGAAAGTATGTCTCTTTGCAGATGATACAAAAATTTGCAACAGAGTGGATGTTCCAGGGGGGTAGACAAAATGAGAAGTGATATACAACAATTGGAGGATTGGACAAACGACTGGGATCTAAAGTTTAACACAGCAAAGTGTAAAATAATGCATTTAGGGAAGAAAAATCCAAATATTAATTACAGACTCAATGACACTTTACTGACTGTTACAGACGAGGAACAGGACTTGGGAATTATTATTTCAGATGATTTAAAACTTAGTAAACAATGTAGTAAGGCAGCGAGTAAGGCTAGCAGAATGCTTGGATGTATTGGTAGAGGTATTTGCAGCAGAAATAGTAAGGTTCTTATGCCACTTTATAGATCATTAGTTAGGCCTCATCTTGAGTATTGTGTGCAGTTCTGGAGGCCATATCTTCAGAAGGATATTAACAAACTTGAATCTGTGCAAAGGAGGGCTACCAAAATGGTACATGGTCTAAAAAATAAAACTTACCAGGATAGGCTCAATGACCTAAATATGTATAGCTTAGAGGAGAGAAGGGAAAGAGGTGATATGATAGCAACTTTCAAGTACATTAAAGGGTTTAGTAAAACTGAGGCTGTGGGTATTTTACATAAAATGGAAAATTCAAGAACAAGGGGTCATGAGCTCAAGCTAAAGGGTAGTAGATTCAGGAGTAATTTGAGGAAGCACTTCTTTACAGAAAGAGTGATTGATTTATGGAATAAACTTCCTCAAGAGGTAGTAGCAACAAACACTGTGGGGGACTTTAAAAATGCATGGGACAAGCATAGGGCTATCCTACGAACTAGATAAGTTTATACTGTTAGGTAAGGTGGGGCAGACTTGCTGGGCCTATGGCTCTTATCTGCCGTCAATATCTATGTTTCTATGTTTCTATTTTAGCGCATTTCATTGGGGTAATTTCTTATTTTAGCGCATTTCATTGGGGTAATTTCTTATTTTAGCGCATTTCATTGGGGTAATTTCTTATTTTAGCACATTTCATTAGGGTAATTTCTTACTTTAGCGCATTTCATTGGGGTAATATCTTATTTTAGCGCATTTCATTGGGGTAATTTCTTATTTTAGCGCATTTCATTAGGGTAATTTCTTATTTTAGCGCATTTCATTAGGGTAATTTCTTATTTTAGCGCATTTCATTGGGGTAATTTCTTATTTTAGCGCATTTCATTGGGGTAATTTCTTATTTTAGCGCATTTCATTGGGGTAATTTCTTATTTTAGCGCATTTCATTGGGGTAATTTCTTATTTTAGCGCATTTCATTGGGGTAATTTCTTATTTTAGCGCATTTCATTAGGGTAATTTCTTATTTTAGCGCATTTCATTAGGGTAATTTCTTATTTTAGCGCATTTCATTGGGGTAATTTCTTATTTTAGCGCATTTCATTGGGGTAATTTCTTATTTTAGCGCATTTCATTGGGGTAATTTCTTATTTTAGCGCATTTCATTGGGGTAATTTCTTATTTTAGCGCATTTCATTGGGGTAATTTCTTATTTTAGCGCATTTCATTAGGGTAATTTCTTATTTTAGCGCATTTCATTGGGGTAATTTCTTATTTTAGCGCATTTCATTGGGGTAATTTCTTATTTTAGTGCATTTCATTGGGGTAATTTCTTATTTTAGCGCATTTCATTGGGGTAATTTCTTATTTTAGTGCATTTCATTGGGGTAATTTCTTATTTTAGCGCATTTCATTGGGGTAATTTCTTATTTTAGCGCATTTCATTGGGGTAATTTCTTATTTTAGCACATTTCATTCGGGTAATTTCTTAATTTAGCACATTTTATTCGGGTAATTTCTTATTTTAGCGCATTTTATCATTCGGGTAATTTCTTATTTTAGCGCATTTCATTCGGGTAATTTCTTATTTTAGCACATTTTATTTGGGTCATTTCTTATTTTAGCACATTTCATTCGGGTAATTTCTTATTTTAGCACATTTTATTCGGGTAATTTCTTATTTTAGCACATTTCATTCGGGTAATTTCTTATTTTAGCACATTTTATTTGGGTAATTTCTTATTTTAGCACATTTCAGTCGGGTAATTTCTTATTTTAGCGCATTTTATTTGGGTCATTTCTTATTTTAGCACATTTTATTCGGGTAATTTCTTATTTTAGCGCATTTAGCACATTGTGAGAGGGGTGGAAGCGAGTGGGACCGCTACAATACAGTAAAAAAGTGGTAGCTAGTGAGTAGGAAGGAGGGAGAGGGAGATAAGAGTTGGGAAAGGGGTCTTGGAGGGGGTAGGGTATTCATGGGGGGCAGCTACACAAGAGAATTTTTTTTTTTTTCTTTTTTAAATGAGCCCAATTTAGAGAAGGTTAGAGAGCTGTTGGGGGGGGGTCAAGGAGGTTGGGGGGTAAGCGGGGATCCTACACTGCAGAAAATATATTTATTTTATTTTCATACTGGCAGACTTTCTGCCAGTACTTAAGATGGGGTGACCATTGGGGGTGGGGGAGGAAAGAGAGCTGTTTGAGAGGGATCAGAGAGGGATCAGGGGGTGGGATGTGTCAGATGGGATGGTAATCTATATACTAAAGTTTAAATAAACCCTACAATTTACCTAATTAACCCCTTCACTGCTGGACATAATACAAATGTAGTGCGCAGCTTAATTTAACAGCCTTCTAATTACCAAAAATCAATGCCGAAGCCATACATGTCTGCTATTTCTGAACAAAGGGGATCCCAGAGAAGCATTTACAACCATTTGTGTCATAATTGCACAAGCTGTTTGTAAATAATTGCAGTGAGAATCTTTAGTTTGTGAAAAAAGTTAACGATTTTTTTTTCATTTGATGGCATGAAATATATCAAAATGGGCCCAGATCAATACTTTGGGTTGTCTACTAAAAAAAAAATATATATATATATAATTTTGATAGGTAAATAAAAAAAAAAAAACAAGGCTCTATTTCTGTTTAAATGGATAGCAAAAATGCTAAAAATACTCTGGTCTTTTGAGGAAGTTTTAGTCTGAAATGCCCGGTCCTTTAAGGGGTTAAGGGGGTAAACAATGGGAATTTCTAAACTCAGGACAAAATTTAGAAACTATTTAGCATGGGTGTTTATTTGTGGTTGTAGATATGTAACAGATTTAGGGGGTCAAAGTTAGAAAAAGTGTGTTTTTTTCCATTTTTTCATCATATTTTATATTTTTTTATAGTAAATTATAAGATATGATGAAAATAATGATATCTTTAGAAAGTCCATTTAATGGCGAGAAAAACGCTATATAATATGTGTGGGTACAGTAAAACAGTGTTTCTCAACCGCGGTCCTCAAATACACCAAAAAGGCCAGGTTTTCATTATAGCTGTACTAGAGCACAGGTGAAATTATCAGCTCATGGGCGAGTGCAGGTTAGTAACCATGGTTACTCATCAGCTGACTATTTCACCTGTGCTCTAGTCCAGCTTTAATGAAAACCTGGCCTGTTTGGGGTACTTGAGGACTGCGGTTGAGAAACACTGCAGAAAACGAGTAAGAGGAAAATTACAGTGAAACACAAACACTGCAGAAACGTAAAAATAGCCCTGGTACTTAACGGTAAGAAAATTGAAAAATGGCCTGGTCACTAAGGGGTTAAATAATAGAAGTCAATTGGAAAGTTGTTTAGAATTGTATGCTCTGTCTAAATTGGTATTTCTCAACTCCAGTCCTCAGGGCCTTAAAAGGGACACTGAACCCAAATTTTCTCTTTCGTGATTTAGATAGAGCAGCAATTTTAAGCAACTTTCTAATTTACTCCTATTATCATTTTTTATTCGTTCTCTTGCTATCTTTATTTGAAAAAGAAGGAATCTAAGAAATTTTTTTTGGTTCAGAACAATGGACAGCACCTGTTTATAGGTTGTTGAATCTATCCAACAATCAGCAAGAACAACCCAGGTTATTCACCAAAAATGGGCCGGCATCTAAACTTACATTCCTGCTTTTAAAATAAAAATACCAAGAGAATGAAGAAAATTTGATAATAAGAGTAAATTGGAAAGTTGCTTAAAATTGCATGCTCAGTCTATCTGAATGACGAAAGATAAAATTTGGGTTTAGTATCCCTTTAACCCCTTAATGACCACAGCACTTTTCCATTTTCTGACCGTTTGGGACCGAGGCTATTTTTACATTTCTGCTGTGTTTGTGTTTAGCTGTAATTTTCCTCTTACTCATTTACTGTACCCACACATATTATATACCGTTTTTCTCGCCATTAAATGGACTTTCTGAAGATACCATTGTTTTCATCATATCTTATAATTTACTATAAAAAAACTATAAAATATGAGGAAATAAAAAAAAAACACTTTTTCTAACTTTAACCCCCCAAAATCTGTTACACATCTACAACCACCAAAAAACACCCATGCTAAATAGTTTCTAAATTTTGTCCTGAGTTTAGAAATACCCAATGTTTACATGTTCTTTACTTTTTGTGCAAGTTATAGGGCAATAAATACAAGAAGCACTTTGCTATTTCCAAACTACTTTTTTTTTCAAAATTAGCGCTAGTTACATTGGAACCCTGATATCTGTCAGGAACCCCTGAATATCCCTTGACATGTATATATATATTTTTTAGTAGACATCCCAAAGCATTGATCTAGGCCCATTTTGGTATATTTCATGCCACCATTTCACCGCCAAATGCGATCAAATAAAAAAAAACTGTTCACTTTTTCACAAACTTTAGGTTTCTCACTGAAATTATTTATATATATATAACAGCTTGTGCAATTATGGCATAAATGGTTGTAAATGCTTCTCTGGGATCCCCTTTGTTCAGAAATAGCAGATATATATGACTTTGATGTTGCTTTTTGGTAATTAGAAGGCCGCTAAATGCCACTGCGCACCACACGTGTATTATGCCCAGCAGTGAAGGGGTTATTTAGGGAGCATGTAGGGTTAATTTTAGCTTTAGTGTAGTAGACAACCCCAAGTATTGATCTAGGCCCATTTTGGTATATTTCATGCCACCAATTCACTGCCAAATGTGATCAAATTAAAAAAAAACATTACATTTTTCACAATTTTAGGTTACTCACTGAAATTATTTACAAACAGCTTGTGCAATTATGGCACAAATGGTTGTAAATGCTTCTCTAGGATCCCCTTTGTTCAGAAATAGCAGACATATATGGCTTTGATGTTGCTTTTTGGTAATTAGAAGGCCGCTAAATGCCACTGCGCACCACACATGTATTATGCCCAGCAGTGAAGGGGTTAATTAGGGAGCATGTAGGGAGCTTGTAGGGTTAATTTTAGCTTTAGTGTAGTGTAGTGTAGTAGACAACCCCAATTATTGATCTAAGCCCATTTTGGTATATTTCATGCCACCATTTCACTGCCAAATACGATCAAATTAAAAAAAAAAACGTAAAATTTTTCACAATTTTAGGTTTCTCACTGAAATTATTTACAAACAGCTTGTGCAATTATGGCACAAATGGTTGTAAATGCTTCTCTAGGATCCCCTTTGTTCAGAAATAGCAGACATATATGGCTTTGGCGTTGCTTTTTGGTAATTAGAGTAGCTAAATGCCGCTGCGCATCACACGTGTATTATGGCTAGCAGTGAAGGGGTTAATTAGGTAGCTTATAGGGAGCTTGCAGGGTTAATTTTAGCTTTAGTGTAGAGATCAGCCTCCCACCTGACACATCACACCCCCTGATCCCTCCCAAACAGCTCTCTTCCCTCCCCACCCCACAATTGTCCCCGCCATCTTAAATACTGTCTGAAAGTCTGCCAGTACTAAAATAAAAGTTTTTTTTTTTTTAAATAATAATTCTGCTGTGTAGGATCCCCCCTTAGCCCCAACCTCCCTGATCCCCCCCAAACAGCTCTCTAAACCCCCCCTGCCTTATTGTGCACCATATTGGGTACTGGCTGCCAGTACCCAGTTTGAAATCAAATGTTTATTTTTTATTTTATTTTAAAAAAAAAAGGTTTTCTGTAGTGTAGCTGCTCCCCCCTCAACACCCAACCCCCCACCCTCTCCCAGATCATTAATATTTTTTATTCCCACCCTCTCTCCCACTGAGTCCCACCTTGTGCCTCTTCCACTTGTTCAATGTGTTGGGTTTCACACGTGCACGCGCACCACACGCGATCCCGCCCCCCTCCTCTACTGATGGCCGCCCACTCACCTGCCTGGGCACGCTCCCACCCACCAACGATCATAGCCATCAATAGCCGATGCAGAGAGGGCCACAGAGTGGCTCTCTCTGCATTGGACTGCTTAAAACAATTATTGCAGGATGCCTCAATATCGAGGCATCACTGCAAAAACATGAAAGCGGGTGGAAGCGATCAAGATCGCTTCCACCGCTTTCAAATACCAACGACGTACAGGGTATGTCCTTGGTTGTTAAGGACATTTTTTGAAGGTCGTACCCTGCACGTCGTTGGTCATTATGGGGTTAACAAGCCACATATTAATTATATCTTAAAGGGACACTGAACCAATTTTTTTCTTTTAGGATTCAGACAGACAGAGCATGACATTTTAAGCAACTATCTAATTTACTCCTATTATCCATTTTTCTTCGTTCTCTTGCTATCTTTATTTTAAAAGCAGTAATGTAAATCTTAGCAGACAGCCCATTTTAGGTTCAGCACCATGGATAGCGCTTGCTTATTGGAGGCTTACATTTACCTACCAATAAGCAAGCATAACCCAGGTTCTCAACCAAAAATGGGCCGGCTCCTATGCATCACATTTCTGCTTTTTAAATAAAGATAGCAAGAGAATGAAGAAAAATTGATAATAGGAGTAAATTAGAAAGTTGCTTAACATTGCTGCTCTGTCTGAATCATGAAAGAAAAAATGTGGGTTTAGTGTCCCTTTAACTAGAGCACAGGTGAAATAATCATCTGAAGGGTGATAGCCGGTTAGTAACCATGGTTACTGATCAGCTGATTATTTCACCTCTGCTCTAGTTAAAGGGCCACTAAACCCAAAATCTTTCTTTCATGATTCAGATAGAGAATACAAATTTACACAACATTACAATTTACTTCTATTATTTATTTTGCTTCAGCAGCTACTGAGCATATCTAGATATGCTTTTCAGCAAAGAATATCAAGAGAATAAAACAAATTAGATAATAGAAGCAAATTATAAAGATGTTTAAAAATGCATTCTCTTTCTAAATCATGAAAGAAAAAATTTGGGTATCATGGCCCTTTAAGATATAATGTAAACCTGATGTGTAAGGGTTCTGAGAACTAGAGTTGAGAAACACTGGTCTAAATCATGTCTTATTATGACTTTATTGTCCCTTTAAGTGGTGGCTTTCCTTTCTGACAAAATTTACAAAGACAGTGCCCCACCTCCCTAATAGATGTTTATTTTTCTCTTTAAAGAAAATTGTAATATTTCTCTTTAGTTTTATTTTGAAATTACATATTATCCATGGTTCAAATACAGCTCTCAAGAGTTGATTCTGTTCAACCAAAAGAGCTCTTCAATCAAGTTTCAACTTGCACTTTCTTACTCTTGTGTTAAACACAAGTTACTTATGAAGACAACAAACGTAACTCGGTGTCTGAGCGATTTTAATCTCAGTTCCTCTCTTCCACCTACATACAGCCCTTTACCTTATTCCAACACAACATGGCAAGTGTCATTGCCAATTTTCGTCAGCAGAGTCATCTGCTGCTTGTGACTTCCACTGGATAGTGAAAAGTGTCTGCTGTGCCTCCTATTATATGTTCAGGGTCCCCCTGGGGAGGCCTGCCTCACTCTTTGAAAAATCACAGCTCTAAATTAAATTGATGGTAAACTCTCCCCTTTTTAAAATCAGATCTAGAATTTTAATGATATTGTATATAAAGTTTAATTCATCAGTTGTAATAATGTTGTGCTATAACTTACTTTTTAATACAGATATAAAATTCAAATACCACCCGTTCCACCGCCCATTTCAAAAGTCATTTTTTCTGAGAGCTAACGGTTTGAATTATTGTCCAATCAGCGTTCTCCCCATACGGCACTTTTGTTGTAGCTAGAGTGCTGATTGGAGAACCTTTAGCTCATAGAAAAATTAACTTTTGAAGTGGGCGGCGGAGCACAAGGTTTTTGAATGTTATATCTATATTAAAAAGTAAGTTACAAAGCATCTTCATAACAACTGACGAATAAAACTCCATCTAAAATATCACTAACATTCCGGATATGTTTTCAAAAAAGGGATATTATGACATCACTTTAAATTAACATAAAACACTAAATAAATGCTAGATAGAATTATGCATTCAAAGAAAAGATTACTCGGAGAATAACATGTAGATGTATTTTTAAAGTTGACTTAGTTGTTCAAATATTGACAAAATATATCTAAAGTTTTAGTGTCTATAAAGCAAAGGGGCTGCCATGTTGTAACCTAGGTTACTTTCTCTGCTGTGGCCAATTAGGGACAGTTATTAATAGGTCACTAGAGTGTGCAGCCAATTTCTGTGTGGAATATAACAGCGTTCTGCACTTCCATTCCTAACAGGAACTGAAAAGCTCACAATTTCAGAATGGAATTACAGGAAAAGGGGACAAAATAAATAATGAACGTATACTGTATATATGTGATTTATCATTTTATATTATCATCTCAAAGTTTCCAATGCCCCTTTAAGAGTGTGTCAGTATAACAATTTTTACTTATATGAATAACTCAATTTAGTTTGAAGGGGTTAAACCTAGTAAAAGGATTTCATACAAAAAAATAAAATATCAACAAAAACAAAATAATAATAATAACAATAATCTGTCTAAAACAAATAGGGCATTTGTTTTATTTTCATTCATACAAAATACCCCCAGGAGCTTGCAATCTATTTTAGACAAAACCTAACTTTTTATCTAGAAATAAAATCATTGCATTGCTGAAATAACAGCTAACAAGATTCTGCATAATAACCAGTTAATTTTGTACTATTATTTTAACATAGGAAGCTGAATGTTTTACCTAATTAATAAATAGCCTAATGCTACACTACAGTACAATACATAATATACCAATAAAAGAGTTATATGTAAATATACGTTATAATAAAACAGACAACATCACCTGGGCTGGAAGAAACTGCAGCTTGCAAAATGTAAGATATTATTTAAGGAAGTGTTGTTACTCCGACATTATGACAAATACGGAAAAGGATTCTGGGACTTGTATTTTCCATAAAACAGCGAGAGTAGTTCGAGAGAAGAAACTGGACTACAAATACCACAATGCAGCGAGTAAAAAGAACACGTGACACACAAACCAATCAGCGCTACGTGTATATTACCTATATAATATAGTTAGTTACTATTGCTTTGAGATGCAGCATGTTTAAGCAGTGGGAAGGGTTTTTGTTTAATTTTATGAGTGTACGTTTTTATTTATGCGCATGACTCTAGAAATAAAAATATGTTGTCACTATAAATTATTTTGCTGTGAAAATGACTCCGCTGGAGAGAATAGTACCTGATATTTATGCCCCGCCCCCCAGGAACAATTGTTTTACTGAATTTTCACTGCGGATCTGTTGACACATTTTGCAGTGATGGTACTAGGGCTGGCAATTGATACGTTGCAGGTTACGTTTCAATGTATTCAAATTGGTATTGCTTGCCAGTGAAGGCTAAATTACAAGTAACCCCTCACAAGCACTCAGATACCACTCCAGCGCATTGGGCAGTTAACGTGTCATAAAAGTTGTAACACAACACATTAGTCATCTCAGCTGTGAGAGATACAGCAGCTGCAACCTCTTGCACAGGAAGGAACTTGATTGTTATCTTAAGGGATATTACAGTTAAACCCACATTTTTGCACCCTGGGTAGCGTTTAATGATTGGTGGCTACATTTAGCCATACCTCCCAACATTTCAAAATTCAAAAGAGGGACCCCCCCCCCCCCGCAAAAAAATTGAAATGTGGTGGGCGGGGCTTAAAAAATCATAAGACCAAAGTAATAAAAATAAAATTCTAAATAAATTCTAAATAAAGTCATATATTTTAATACACTTAGGCAGCAAATCAAACACAAGCTCAAACCAATTCAAAATTAAACTTCATGATTCAGATACAGCATACAATTTTAAACAACTTTCCAATTTTCTTCCATTAACAAAATGTGCACAGTCTTTTAATATTTACACTTTTTGAGTCACCAACTCCTACTGAGCATGTGCAAGAATTCACAGCATATACGTATATGCATTTGTGATTGGCTGATGGCTGTCACATGATACAGGGGGAGTGGAAATAGACATAACTTTGCAATTTATTTAACAAAAATCTACTACTAATTTGAAGTTCAGACTAAGTGCTATTGCATTGTCTTCTTATCATGCATTTGTTGATTATGCAAATGTACAGTGTTGACTGGTCCTTTAATTAGCCTTTGCAAAGACATTGCTAAATATTTTTATCTTAATTGCACATTTATTAATAAATTCTTTAAAACTACTCTCTGCATTCCCCATTAATATTCTAGATTCTGGCCTTTAAAGTCAGCAAAAATGCACAGTAGCACGCTACATAGCATACACTTACACATGCAGATACACACACTACATAGCATACACTAAACATGCAGATACACACACACTACATAGCATACACTTATACATGCAGATACACACACACTACATAGCATACACTTATACATGCATATACACACACTACATAGCATACACTTACACATGCAGATACACACACACACTACATAGCATACACTTACACATGCAGCATACACTTATACATGCAGATACACAGACACTACATAGTATACACTTATACATGCAGACACACACACACTACATAGCATACACTTATACATGCAGCATACACTTATACATG